>NW_027317089.1:0-30129 GCF_032062135.1 Pyxicephalus adspersus
ACAAGTCTCCTCATTCAAAACCTCTAGTGCTCTTTGATTGGCTGAAAGAAAAGTCCTGATGACGCTTGAGCGGGGATCGCACGCTGAGCTGATCAATGAATGCAATGTGAATGAATCAATTAATGCATGTGAATCAATGATCAGCACAGCCTGCTGGACTTTTTTTTTTTCCTTTAGAATTTTTTTTTTTCAAGTTCGATCTCGATCAGCAAATTTACACCAGCCATTCTCGGTTACAATTTTGGTAAGCAAGAACGGCTGAATTTGCCGTGAGATTGAGTTTAAAAATCTCCTTCGCTCATCCCTAGTAAGGAGTTAGAAAAAAAAAGACCTGTAAATGTTTGTCATGTTTTCTAATGGCTAAGAACACTGTTCCATGTTTCGTATCAGTGATGTCTGCTTTCTGTTAAGGTTACCATTAATATTCATCATATTTAAACTGATATTTAAAAAAAGCAAAAGTGGCAACTTTACATGTGAAAAAATATCATCCTTCTTTGCTCAGATATTCACCATTACAATAGGGATGTCTGAATTTCACACCCAAAATTCCCACTTTAACAATTAAACAAATTCATGAATCTGCAAAATGCACATAGGGCAAAATTATAAGAATGAACTTGCGGGACACACAAGGAAAAAACTAATTACATCTAAATTTTCCAAGGAATCAGGTTTCATAAAAAAATGCAAAGGAGTGCAAACCTTGATTCTGACAAAAGTCTTCATACTATTTATTTGTAGGACAAAGCTGCTAGTCAAATGATCCAACAAATATTGTAACATTGCTACACTAAATCTACTCATAGACAAAGGATGAGAAATAAATTGGAACCTAAATATTCCCATTTACTCAACATAAAATTTGTCCCCACTAGTTTTGTCAGACCAGTAATTGGTCAATGTCTTAGCTGGTATGGCCACACTCTTCCAAATATCACTGCAAACAACCTTGCCCATGCACATACAATGCAAATTCTCAGGCATTTCCTGCTGTTGTCACCAGCCCGAACCTGCCCTGGGAAGCACTATACAGCTATCAGTGTAGTGAATACATGTAGACATAAACCAACACAAAAAAACTATAAGATTAGCACTAAGCTTCGGAAAATTAAGACATGATGATGAAAAAGATGAAGTGATAGCCGTATTTTATCAGTAAAAACTTTTAGTACCTGTAAGAATATGCAATTGGCCCCATTGTCCATGTAAAGCTTCCATGTATTCTAGATTTGGGCTGTACATAATAGAACAGCTTCGACCCTATTCTAATACCACTGATAACAATTTAAAAACATTTTATCAAGTCAGCCATTAGGATTGGATTTTATTTAAATTAATGAGTAAATGACTGCATCATTTAGCAGCTAAATAAATATCTGGTATAAATATATAACAGTCCCTAAAATGTATCTCCACACTAGTACATTACTGGGTGCAGAGATTTCTCAAATGACATACAAGAAATAGGTGAACTTACCTGTTGTGAATGTAAATCCACAAATACACAATATCAGGAGGGGAACATTTATGGTGGTTGACACATTCTATGACACATTCTATTTGGACATCACTGGACCCTAATGCACAGGGAAGGGAGAATCATTTATACCAACTCCTGATTGTTTGTTACAGTAGTTTATTTTACACTGTCAATATTTTTTGTTGTTCAAAAAATTCAAACAATGTACCCCCATTGAATTTACATATGAATGGACATAGTATTTCCATTCAACCTCTATTGCCCTTGTATTGCCTCCAGGATCAGGGGAGCAGAGCTGTCAGCATAAAGCTCCGCTGATTGCTCTGCTCCCTGAGGAAAGGGAAAGCCTGATCAGGATTTCCCTTTCCTCAGCAACTCAGGGAGCAGAGCAATCATGGGTTTTTGGGGTTGATAGGTTGCTAGATCTGTTTTTCTGCAATCATAATGATTAATGTTTGTATTTGAAGAAATACCTGACATGTTTCTGAATCCAATAATAGGATAATTCCCAGGGAAGTGAAAAGAAGTATGGTGAATCCTACACGGAACCAGAAAATGAATTCCCAGGTTCCACCTAGGAACAAAATGCACAAAAATCATCTCATGATAATAGATTATAAAAAAAACTACAAAAAAAAAAAACAAAAACTTGCAACTACATATTTATTCTCTACTCTCCCCTCTTGCTATTGGTTGTTTTTTCTTCTTCTTGCCTCCTACCATCACCATACCTATAGTCAATCATATACTGTTTTAAGCACAAAAAATGGCACCTGCAGAAGGCACTATCTGCTAGGCTGGGGGACAGGGCAGCCCTTTTTGGACATTTTACCCCTATCAGCAGAAAAACTGGTACTGCAACAATATTGTGAAACACCTGTTACTATACTCAGCTTCTACTTTTACAAAGTCTATGGGAAAAGTGTCCTCCTGCCCATCAGACTCTGAGGAGCAGCAGCAAGTCGGAGAGAAAATGCAGTAGCATGAGACACAAGTAACTGATCTGAGGGTCTGCACTGCGGTTCGCCCAGGGTTCTGTACTGAAGTCTACACTAGGAGTCTGTATAGTAGGAAGGGGGGGTCTGAACTGGTGTGTCTGTGACTGGGAGTCAATTCTGAGGCTTATCACTGGGGATCTGTGCTGAGACTTTACTAAGCATTTTCGCTGGGGCTATGTACTTGGTGTCTCTACTGAGGTCTTTCTTTGGGGGTCTGTACAGAGGTCTGCTTAAGGGTCTATACTATGGTATGTTCGGGGGTCTGCACCGGGGATCTCAGCTCAGGTCTGTCATTTGAGTCTGTTTTGAGGCTTTTGCTGGCTACTTGTAATGGGTATCTGTACTGACCACTGTTACTGGGGATCTTTCACTGAGGGGTTGCTCGTCACTGCTCCTTCTCAATTTTGCCATGGGCACCTAGAGGTCTAGAAGCAGCCATGATGGAAGAAGGCATACAATAATAATGATCTCATAGGGTCAAAGGAGAAAGGAAAACCACAAAATAGGGCTTCTTATCATTAATTCATTCACCTCCTGAGCTCAAGCAATATGAGAGCTGTTATATTTTGTATGAATATATCCTGTGTAGGAAAGCTCCGCCATGACCAACAGACTTGAAGATGTAAACCAGAAACCAGAAGCAAAATAAAGCTATCAAGAACTAATTTTAACTGATCTTAAGCTTTAAATTGGAAGAAGAAAGCTTGCCTGCACTGACTAGTTTGTGGGTAAAATCTTTTTTGGTCAATTAAGTTTTGTCTTGTTCCAGATAAGAAGGAGGAAATCTACATTTATTTGAGGGGTAGGGTGAAAACTGGTTCTCTACATACACTTACCAATTTCACTTTCTTTTTGAATGGATGAATTCCAGTGATTAGAAAATGTAGGATGAGACACAAAACACATCACATTGGCTCCATTCTGCCGGTATGTGCTGATCATTGTCCAGGTATCATTTGATTCCCTTATTTTTGCAGTGTTTATATTCCTGGAATGTGGGATCCAGGAGATCTTTGCAGCTGGGAATCCGCCAATGGCTTTACACTCAGGAAATCCAGAGCTGCCGACATCAAGAGACACGGAGCGCTGGACTACACAAAAATAAATCACAAAAAAATATTGATGGATTATCACTACATTAATATTAATAACAGTGGGGTAACTACAGGAAAACTTTTATGCAAATTATGGCTTTTACCCCTAAGTACATCCAAAAAAGTGTGTGTGGATTCACCTAAACCTGATTGCTTCTATTTGCCCATACATGGCACATTGCCCAATTTTCTAGAAAATTCCTTGCCCACGCAGAAGAAATTGTCATTGTCTCTATAATCCAGAAGCACTGGTTATTGTGCTAAGCTGTAGCCAATTTCATGTAAGGGAGCACATGCAAGGTGAGTATATGTAGGAGGGAGAGGGGCACTTTGCATAAGGACTGCCATTTTGCCATTAGGAATTGTGCTAAATGTGTGCAACATTTGTATTACAATGAAAGTTACAACACACCTTATACTTGTAAAATGGTTGTATAGATGAAGGTTCCCTCAGGATTTGACATTTCACAGGTATGATTTCCTCCATCAGATATCTGGGTGTCCTGGATGGTCAGTGATGTATTGGTAAGTGTAATTCTTGTACTGCAGTTGGTGAATATTTTTGATCCTCCTTTGTATAGTGCAGTATATGACAATAAACATAAAGAATTTTTACTGTGATGAATCTTCCATATACCTCCTACTAATTGGTTTTCACGATGATCTCCACATTGCAGAACCGTAGACGTGCCTCCTCTTACAAACACAACAGCAACATCTGAAAATTAGAAAATATGATTTCAATTAATTTATTGTGTTGAATTGAGCAGTCACATATTATTGTGTATTCCCCATTCTGAGATGTAAATATTGCTATATACCTATATATGTGAAGTATCATCCAACAGGTCTAAAAATAATTAATTCCATTCTGAGCACAAAAAATAGTAAATAGGAACTTCTGTAAGCAGGTATTAGGAAATATTGGACATTACGAGGGGGTGCCTGGCTTTGCCCCGAAAGAAGAGAGCCAGAGTTATGAAATAACAAATGTATTCCACATTATCCCCCCTGAGACTGATGCACTATGTACAGAGTAGTTGCAGCTTTTCTGGACCGTTCAAATAAAAGTCTTTTGGTTGGGCCGCAAACCAGCACTCAGCAACATCTTTGACGATAGAAATGTCCTCAAAACATTGCCCCTTCAGGTGTTTCTTCAAATTTGGGAACAGATAATAGTCCGAAGGTGCCAGATCAGGTGAGTAGGGGGATGGTGGACCAATTCAAAACCCAGGGGGTATATGTTTGGCAGCCACAACGTTGGACGTGTACATTGTCCTGCAAAAAAAGGATTCCTTTGGTCAACTTTCAAGGGCGTTTCATCTTAATTTCCTCCTTCAGCTGGGCCAGGAGGTTAGCATGATACTGTCCGGTGATACTGGAGCCCTGAGGTAGGTAGTCCACCAACAGAATACAGTTTTTGTCCCAGAAAACGGACACCATTACTTTTTTTTTTTCTGGATTCAGAACTTCTTTGGCCACGGGGACCCGCTGTGGCCCCATTCCAGGTTTCATCCTCAGTTTTAAATATTCCTCATATTTAAACTGATATGAAAAAAGCAAAAGGGCCAACTTTGCATGTGAAAAATATCATCTTTCTTTGCTCAGATTCACTGCTAATTCACATCTTGACCATGCATGTTACTTTTCCGCTAATGTTTATATTTGCCTTCATGCACTATGATGTGATTAACTGAGAAAATAATAAGATCATGCACGGTGATCACATAATCATAGTCTATACTCCTGACTACTGGAACTCTCCCTAAACCTCCATAAGGGCTTCCCCTATCAAATTGTCACCAATGCTCCATCATTACATTGGTGTAAGTATGAATTTTTGTGCAGATAAAATTATAAAAACAAAATAAACTCCATTTGAATTCTCCAAGAAAATTTTGGTGAATCAAGTTTCATAAAAAAACAAACAAATGCAAACCTTGATTTTGGCAAAAGTCTTTATTTATTTATTTATGCGTGAGACAAAGCTGCTGATCGCATGATTCACTAAATATTGTAACATTGTTACACTAAAGCCACTCATAGACAAAAGGATAAGAAATACAATAGACCCCTAAATAATCCACTGTTTATCCAACATAAAATTTGCTATCATTAATTCTGAAGGACCAGTGATTGGTCAATATCTGCAACAACAAAGGTTTAGAAGAATGGCAAGTGAAGTTGGGTTTCTTAGCTGGCTTAGCCACACTCTTCCAATCATGACTACAAACAGCTTTGGCTATATACATACAATGTGAATTCCCAGACCTTTCCTGCTATTGTCACCAGACCAAAATCTGCCCAGGAAAACATCATACAGTCATAAGTGTAGTGAATATATGTAGACATAAACCAGTTGAAAAAGACTATAAAGGATTAAAAAAATTAGGATATGATAATGAAAGTGATAAAGATGAACTGATAGCAGTAATTTAGTAGTAAACTTTTAGTACTAGCAAGAACCTGCAGTTGCTCCATTGTTTATTGTGACAGGGTTTTTTGCGTGATTGACAGCATCCAGAAGGCAGCATAAACATTAGGACATTGAGAAAGCGTGAACTCAACCCACTAGCAACAGTCTCTGCCGCCAAAACAGCAGTAAAACGCAATTTAATGTACGCAACCCTATTGAATTTACATAGCTGTATAATATCTTAACGCTTTATAAATCCTGTTTATTATTAATAAAAGTTGCCAGCTGGCATCATGACCTGGATGACATGTGTTATGAATGACACCCAAGAAGTTGTGGACAAGTAGTGTGGTGATATTAGGCAAGGATGGAGGACCAGAGATGGAGCGTGGGTCAGCGATGTGTGGCGTCTGGTAAGCTATCACCAGGGAGACCGCATTGGTAAAAGTCATGGAGAGCTGGGTGTAGTGCATCCAGAAGTGTACAATTTTAGTAAATTAAGTACTGACAGGCGGCAGCAGCAACAGCAGGAGGAGGAGGCAGTGGGCCCTGGGATGGAGTGTGGACGGCATTGGTAACTGACATCTAGAGCTGGGTGTAGTGCATCGTCAATGACACCCAGAAGTGGGTAATACAAATATATGAAATTTGTTAATAAACGTAGAAGGGCCAGACTAAGATGTTTTGTGCGCCAGCACTGTTGCTGTGGTCTGTGGTGCCGGAAGCATGAGGAAGGTAGATAATGTTACTAGTTTGTATCATGAAGTGGATGACATGAATGCCAACCCTCAAACTTACAATACTTAGCTGAAAAATTAGTCAAAGGTAATGGTACCTATCAGTGTGACAGTACTGGGGGTTTCCATCTACAATTTGCTGGCCTCCCGGAGGAAAACTGTGATATTTTGACTTTGTAGTGGTGATCCAGAAGGGTGGCCAGCCAGTAATCATCCCGGTTTTGGATGCTGCAAAAGGGGGTCCCTCCATAGGCATGGCAACATGTGGACACACATATGAAAGAGGGGCTCCCTGGGCTCATCCTCCTCCTGTCCCTCAGTAGGCGCCAAAGCATCTTCCTCCTCCTCTTCAAGCTGCAGCAGTTCCTGTTGTTCCATCGCCCGCACAATGCCTGGGGCATGACAGCAAAAATGTGGGTTGGAGGAGTCCTGTACAGCAGCCCCAACATGGCCTCCCTCATCATCATCATCATAATCATTTTTCTCCTTCTCCTCTTGAAACTCCTGATGCTGGCCAGTGTCTGTTCTTGCTCCTCCTGATGCTGGCTGTGCGCTATGGACTGTAATGTCACCTCATCCTCCTCCCCCATTTCCTCCCCTCCTCTCCCATTGCCACTTTCCATCAGCCCACACAGGTTTTTATCAAGCAGAAAGATGATGGGTTATTCTCCCCCCAAAGGACACCAGTTTCATCACTCCCTGGCAATGCGTGTGCTTGAGGGACCCGTAGTGGCGTGCCGGCTTAACATAGTGTCCTCTGCTGCTTGCCTTTCAGGAGTTGAGAGGGTTTGCAGGTAGAAGGAATGGAGGAAGAGGAGGAAGAAACGGGGGAGGACTGGGGTGGCCCATGCTTTCCCACTACACCCCTCGGCAGGGGTACCAGGTGCTGTAATGCCTCTTGCAGACTACCGCCCACTGAGCTATGGAAGGCCACCCAGTGACCAGTGAAGGACAAGTAGCGTCCTACTCCATGCCTGTTGTACAGCTGTCCATGGTGATGTGGATTTGACAAGACACTGAGAATGCCAATGCCCCGGAGAGGTTTTCTATTACATGTGCATGTAAACTGGGTACAGCTGTAGGGGAGAAGTAATGCCTTCTTGGTGTATTCCACTGTCGCTGGGCACAGGCCATCAGGTCATGAAAGGGAGCAGAGCAGTAGCAGTACAGCAGTAGCTGCAAGGCCAATAGTTTGGCTAGACGTGAATTGAGTTTGATGACTCTTTTGTTGGTTGGGCCCATAGTCTGATGCCTTGCGCAAAACTCGGGTAGAGTGGGCTGAAGGGACTGGGAGCTAGGGTAGCTGAAGGGGTCACTAGAGTACCCATCTTTTGGTGACAAACGTCATCTGACCCCACAAAACCTGCGGGCAGAAGCTGATACTTCCTCGCAGGTTGAAGTCTGGCTGTCACCAACCTCTTGAGACGTAGTAGCAATGACAGTTGGAGGTGTGGAAGGAGTCAAATACACAATATCAGGACGGGAACAATCATGGTGCGTGTAGATAATGTGTCACAGGAATATTACCGAGCATTTTAGCAAAAAAATCTTCTTTTGGTTTTTATGGTCAGCTCAGATGTTATACTCTGCTGCTGTATAGGTTCCTTTTACCTAATATAGACACTATAATACAAAGAAGGCTAAGAGACCTGCAAATAATGTTAAAAAAATAAATATACACACACAAACACATTAAGAGACGTGGTATTAAGTCTGTAAGATGGGTGTTTTGTGACTTTTAGCATTTTAGCATTTAGCAGCATTTTTGATAGAATGAAGCATTGGAAAAAAATATATATATATTGCCCTTTTTTAAATTCTTTATTGTATCTTTTTACTGCATTCTTATCTTCTTATGTCTCTTTTAGACACTTCTCTGTATTTTATTGTTCCAGTATGAACAGCGCACCATTGTTCTGTACTTCTTTCTTATAGTGTCTTATAGACTCTTGCACAGCGCTGAGAGTTGTTGGGGTTTAGTTCATCAAGTTCTTCCATGTATAGGTAATATCAATGCTCACTTGTGGTAATGTTGTGTGCAAAATATGTAAACACAGGGTAAGTCATAAGTGGCCAGGCACACATTATTCAACCTGCCCCCTAATATAACACATGAAGACGCTGAAAGAATCTGCAAGTTTCTTGGCTCTATTCCTCCCAGATCTCTCACGTCCCAGTATCCCTCAGTGCATCAGAACAGGTGCCCGGGAAGAATCACTGACACACACACTTGTACGGTATCAAGCAATCTCCAACTTTATTGTAACAAACATCTAGTTTTATAACTATCACTGTACGTGCATGCTACCACAGTAGAGAAATAATAGTATCTTTGTTCTAATACAAAACCGCTTTGCTACATTGTTTCAGACACGTACAAGACATCTTGGTATTCTTTAATTGTCAGCAATATCTGAATTTAGCAGATGTCAGCAAGGACACTTATTTGGCAGAACATCACGTTTCTACATATATAGTCTAAATAACCAAGGAATATATTCAGTTCTCATGATTAAATACTGAAACAAAATGGAGTGTCTCAGGCCACAAAATGGAGTCTATCAGACCCTTTCAGACGCATCGGCCGCTCATCTGGCAGAAACACTGTGCCTAGTAAACCTTCCTTGTCCTTCTCATCCACCATCCATTACTCTAAAGTTGAAATATCAAATATTTGGTACAATAATGAAATGCAAATGTTAATAACATAGTAGGTATTCTGCAATTTCACACACTGGTCCTGATTTATCAATGAAATGCGTGTACTCTCGACAGGTGTACGTACGCGCCGGTCAGCAAGCTCTATTATCGAGTAGGGCGTTCTAGTGAGCTGGCCTGCTGGTTTCCTGCAAAAATGAGCAATGATCTCAAATACAAGAATTTAAGGCGAATAATTTTCAGCTGCGGAGATGTTAAACTCAATGATGAGGTGATAGCAATTGATTAGCGCACACCTATGCCCTGTTCTGTGCGCATCCCCAGTCCAATTTACAGGCCAGTTTGAATCTTTAATGCTTGATGTTTTTTTTGTGTAAATGCTACTTTTTGATGTTACATTCTACTCAATCACAAACTTGCTTCATTATAGTTACATTTGTTGCACTTGTTGTTTTAATACTTTTTCTTTTGGTTGCAACACTGCAAACTCATTTCTATCAAGCTGGATATATACTAAGTGGCACTTTCTAATGTCATCACACAGTATGAGTGTAAAAAAAAATGTGAACAAACATTTGTGACCTGATTAAAATTTCATTCTAGTTTGACTTTAAGACACAGTAGTATTTTTGGGTTTTTTGTTGGAGGGTGGCCTTGCACGACACTCGGTTGTCGTGGGGGCTAGGTGTTTAGTGGTGGGCATCCGCTGTTTGTCCCCAAGGCGGCGGGAGGGCGCCTGGGGGCCTGGTTAGTGAGCGGAAAAAGGTTTGGTTTGGGTAATTAAATATAAAAGTTCATGGACCTGTAAGAAAGAAAAATTTTTGGAATGCTGCGGGTTAAAAAATGTTTGCTATTGTTTAAAATGAGCTGTTTTAAAATGTTAATATATATTCCTTTTGAAGTGTTAAATAAAAGGGCTGCTATGGCCAACTTTATCCAATACAAAATTTGTCCGAGTTTGTTTTGAGGTATGGGGAGCAGATGGGTTTGGGTTCAGTTGGTCTGGGTCAGCATTCATGGTTTATCTACTCTACCCTAGTCATGTCAACTTCTGTAACTTGATCAAGTCATTGTAATATTTACATAACTCATCCAGAGAGCTGGCCCACTGCTTATATCAGGGCTGAGGACTCATGAGAAAAGTACCGAGGCGGGGTGCTGTAATGTTTTATGGAAATAGCACCCTGCTGCCATCCAAATAGCCATGATTTGCCTGCATTGTATGGAGGAGCTCATAGATCCAGTGAGGAAATCATGAGATCTTAAACAAGTTATTCAAAGAAAATGAAAATTTTATTACCCTGTTGATGAGCAGCAATGGAGGAAGTTAAGAATAAACACATAAAACCACAGGTTAATGTGAGCAATGTGTATGCTGATATCTGAAAATGCAAGCTAACTTGTTTCTTGATAAAACAACGGCTAAATTCTTGGTCACCTAAAAGGAACAAGCACAAGAATGTGTCCCATTTAACTATTCTTATTTTTGGAGTCTGCAAAAATTGTATTGATAGAAAAAAAAAGCATTTTCAAAAGGAAAGAGGTAATCTGTACACTGATATATTCCATGACTTATATATTGAATTAATTAATTTTATGTTGGTTCGGGAATATGTAAAATATATCAAATTAAATGTTGATATTGTAATAAAGCCATTGATTGAACCTATTGTTTCTGTCTTTCTAGGACACACAAGACATTGAACCTTATGCCACCTTTACCGAGAAGAAAAACAAGTTAAATTGTGATAATGGCCTGCAGAAGGACTAAACAGAATACAAATATTCTGCCATCATCTTAAGAATTGCTTTGTTTTTATAAAATAATTATCTTAAGTCAAACCAAAACCATATAGCTATATTAAATAATAATTTGTTTGGTTTACTGAAAATAAAGACTTCCCCCCCCCCTCATGTAATTTGAAGTGAAGTGTAATTTGGTGAAAATAATGAAGGCAATTTCTGAAGTTAGGGAAGTTTAGCTGATGTTCACCGTGGCCAACACTTGCTGTGAGCTGCTCAAAGTGAAACATTTCTGCCAAAAATACAAGCCGTCCACTGCCCATGCTTCCTATTGGCTTTCTCTTTCTTTGGGTTTCACTTTCTGCATTGAAATTTAAATATCATATGAACCACAGCCATATAGGTAGCCAAGTCTACTAAATATAGTTTTTGGTTAAATAAAAAAAAATTGGTCGGCTTTTATATTTTGTATCATCTTTTAATCTTAATTATGTTTACTTTTCAATTTATTCTGTTCTCTAATTCAATATATATTAGTAGACCTCCTATACACACTATACAAATCTACATAGCCGATTAGGAGTAGATATGGCACATATATAACTATAAAATGCACATACTCTATGACTCCATATACTTTTTAAGCATCTATAATTACATACCAAGAAGTTTCAGTGAGCGGTGTTTAGGCGGTGTTTAGTATACCACGGGCCGGGTGTAAACGTAGAACAGTGAGCTGACCATCAAAACTAAATAAAGATAACTTTTCTGTACTACTTTGTTTTAGCCCTGAAATACATTATCTACAAACACCATGACTGTTCCCCTCCTAATAATAGGTATTTGTGGATATACACTCACAGCAGGTAAATTCACCTATTTTTTTATTGTTATTTCAGAAATCTCTGCGGCAAGTGATGTAAATGTGTTTTTTACGATGATTTGTAACAGGTGTGGGGTCCAATGATGCATTCCTATGCTTTAAATGAACCTTGTAACCAATTTATAATTTCAAGTAAAATCACAATATGTAAATTCCTATTTGCAATGTTCTTTTATTTCCATAAATTATTATTTCTATGTACCATGCATAAAGATAATTAAGAACAAATATTCAGAATTTCAAGAGCTTTCCATCAGGGGAAAAAATATCTGAAAGGACAGAATTTTGGACTTCCAGTTGTTTTTGGACTTCCAGTTGATCAATTACCAATCAGAATATCACTAGGATTGGTGGGTCAAGTGCAAAACAGTCAACAGATCTGTGTGTACTAAACCTAACACAGACACCATCAAGTAGTATTGGTGCAAATAGGGCAGAAGTTGTTGTCTTATGTGCAGTCCACATCTAGAATACATGGGGGCTTTACAGAGCCAATGGTGCCAAAAAACACGTTCTTGTATGTACTAAATGTTTTTTGCTGATAAAATAATGCTATAATTGTCATCATTAATTTTTACTAAGCCAATGCAACCTGCAACAGCTACAAATATTTTATGAATGCCAGGGACAGTCCAGGGTTCATTATTGCAGTGTAAAACATGCACAATAGTTGCAGATACATGCCCATAACCTACGGTCCTCCAAATGTGGTCAGGTTCTGACTCTAGAGCCCCCAACCCCCAATATAATGTTCAAAATTTCCTAACACCTAATTATTGCATTTTTCTTTTTGCCTTTACTATTATATGTGGTAGCATTTATATTGTAAATAAAGAAAATATACAGAACAAATGACATGAGGTCCAATAATGTTGTAATGTTTAATGTTCTCAGAAAGGAACATACAGATTTATAGACCTGACTGGTGAAGTTTTATACATATAGGTATACAGCAATATCTACAATATCTATAGCAATACCCCTTACCAATCATATTTTTTAAATTTTAGATAGCACTGTTGTAGTTGGGAGAAAAGGCACGTCTACAGTTCTGCAATGTGGAGGCCATTAGTAGGAGTTATATGGAAGATTTATCACATTAATAATTTTTCATGTTTATTCTCATATGCTGCCATATACAAAGGTGGAACAAAAATATTCAACAACTGCAGTACAAGGATTTCGTTTAATAATAAATCATTGACTATCCAGGACACCTAGATATCCGATGTAGGAAAATACACCTGTGCCATGTCAAATCCCATGTGGACCTCCATCAGTACAACCCGTGTACAAGTATTAGGTGTGTTGCAATTTTTTTTTTTCTTCTTTTAAAGTGTTACATATATTAGGCAAACTTTTAATGTCAGCCAAATTGTCATATTAAATAGTTTACACTGCTAGATATAGAGGAGAGCAAGACACTTACTACCAGTCATAAACCCTGTTTATACTAACATGGACCCTAAGCAGGATTTGGATTTCCAGTCTTAAGAACTGTTGCCCCATGAAATTAGGTATCCGCAAGTACCTTTAAAAAACATAGTCAAAGTACCCTAAATGGGCCAAAATATGCAATTTATTTACGATTAATCTATAAAAAACGTTTTAGTTTAAATGTAATGGAGGGTAAAAATCTTACCATGTTTGCTGACTGTGCATCATTCGGGAGAGTTCACCTTACTTTTCATTTCAGAGACAAGAAAGGGATGTTAGAGGAAAACACCAAAAAATTAATAGGGGAATTCATCTCCTAGACACTTATCCCCAGAACAGGTAAATTACCCCTCACCTCTTGTTCTGGGGGCAACTCATATTTTTATGTCAAGGTTAGGGGGGGTACCAGTAAGAGAGTCCCAGTCTAAAGTCACCAAGGATTTTCTGTACTCAGCCCACTGTTATTGAAAACAGTAACGTAACAATAACTAATTTTTTTTTTATTGGGTAGCCCAGCCCTCCGTGTCTCCTAATGTTGGCAGCTCTGGTTTTCCAGAATATATACCCATCAGTGGATTCCCTGGATCCCACATTCAGATGATATAAACACGGGAAAAATGAAAGAAGTAAATGATACCTGGCCAGTGATCAGCACATACCTGTTGGAGTCAGTGTGACATGTTTTGTGTCTCATCCTACATTTAACAATCCCTGAAATTCAACTATTCAAAAAGAAAGTGAAATTGGTAAGTGTATGTAAAGAGAACCAGCATTCCCACCACCCACACAAATGAAGCTTTATTCTGTTATGTATATGGTGGAAATAAGTGCAGTATGTTTTTCTATCCCATGAATAATGACCAGTTAAAAGCCACCCATTGCAGACTCCCACTTGCAGGCCTCAGTACAGATCCCTAGCAACACAACTACATTGAAGGCCTCCCAAGTACAGATCCCAAGAGACAGCCCATTAACATTGCCCCAGTGCAGACCCCCAGCGCAGACACCCATTAACATTGCCCCAGTGCAGACCCCCAGTACAGACTCCCAGTTCACTTATCTTTGTCCTATTCTGGTGCTGTTGCTCTCTCCATCTAAATGATTCATGCTACACGGACTTTGCAGAGACTGATGTGCAGGAGATCACTCCTTTCACAGACTCAGCTATTGTACCAGTTATTCTGCTGCTGCTGGGAGATGGGGAAGATATTTTAAATTCACTTCAGAGTTCACTTCACCTAATGATAGGTACAGTCCTGTCTGCCATTAATTGTTGCTGAGAAAATTGGATAGCTTTCCTTGTCTTTCCACAGACATTTGTGGTAGCAAGCACTAAGAAAAAACAAACTATGGCAGTAACAGAGGGTAGATTCTAGGAGCCTAGACATTCATTAACTTCTGGAGCAAGCTGTGCTTTGATATGCAAAAAGAAACAACTGCAGAGTTTGTCTTGGTCATTAAAGAGTTACAAAAGTTTGCAGAACAAGTCTTGTGCAAGTCATGTGAACAGCCCCCTCCCCCCATCAAGCCTCTGTCCTGCACACCAACAAGCAGGGAAGCCTGTTTTGTAACTAGGATTTGTCCATATGTCAGACTTCCCTAACTCGGGGACTACCTGTATAAGATTTTATAGCTAAATTGGATTTACTGAAGAAATTATGGCTGTTCACATATAAAAGTGATTTATTGCTTTTGCAGAATATATTTTACTTAGCCAAACTAAAATGAAGCTCAATTATCCAGTCCTGTGCAAGTACAATCCTTTTTTACTCTTTGCAAAGTGAGCTATCGTCCCATTCACT
Organism: Pyxicephalus adspersus; assembly: GCF_032062135.1. Taxonomy (NCBI): domain Eukaryota; kingdom Metazoa; phylum Chordata; class Amphibia; order Anura; family Pyxicephalidae; genus Pyxicephalus; species Pyxicephalus adspersus. The sequence goes on from NW_027317089.1 coordinate 15,252, forward strand.
AGGCTAAGTGAATTATTCTTTGTAATGTGATAATCCCACCTAAGAATTCCCCTATGGAATCACTCCATGTGTTCTCACCTTTCTTTCAATCTAATTGAATTGAATTTATTGTATCGCCATGCTGCTTATCTCCATCTCCTAAATCTCTTTCAACAGTAGACTATGCCTGTTAGGAGGCGATTATCTGACTGGCAATCCCATGCTGTGCCCCATTGCAGTAGTACATCCTATTTCTTCTGTCCAGCGGTATCACCATACACTATCCCTCGAGCACAGAAGTCCTGAGGACAGCTGTGTGCTAGGACGGGACAACTATCTTTGCTATAGGGGGACATTGGGGGACTGGTGCCTGGCAATTACTGGTTTTGGACTTGGCCCTTACAATGCCATGCTAGTGGATTCACCCCAACGTTTTTCATTATCCGAGCTGAGATTTTCTGAATTTTTCAGTTTTGATCCAAACCTCAGATTTCCCATGCACAAGAATGCCATCACATGCGCCAATCAAAAGCGCCAACTGGCACGCCATCCTACATGTTTACTGATGTTACCACAGCCCTCAATAGATGAGGCACAGCAGCATGAGCGACATTTTGTGGTGGTGTGTTGGTCAGAGAGGGACAGTCTGAAGGAGATGTTAAGGAAAAGTAGTTATTAACAGTTAATCATAAAGACTTTTACTTCACAACTCCTGATAGTTTAAAGTTACATAAGCTCATCAGTTTTAAGGGTGAGATGAATATAGGGGAGTTATATATATATATTATATATTGAATATATTATATATATATTGAATATAAGGAAGAAATATATATATATATTACTAGTTTGAAGTTAGATAGATAGATGAAGATAAGGTAGCTAAAAGCCCTACGGGTCAACTTTTACCATGATCTCTGGATTGTCTGGTCATTAGAAATTTTTGGAGACAAATAGTTCTCTAGTTAGTATTCCATACTCGCAGTATTAGAAATATTTGGTAATGATGGAGTCTCGTACACTGAGGGTACTAATTGATTTATCATCCCTCCTCTTGGTAGAAAGCCAACTTTCCAAATCTGTTTCATATGGAATTAATTGGAACTTTCCTACAAACGGAGCAAAGGACTCTGCTTCTCATTGAAACCTAGGAAAGCTTTTTCTCTAGCCTGAGTGAAAACCGGCTCTATACCTAAATTTTAGCCTTACCACCTGGTGTGTTAGCTTCTGCTAGCTTTTTCTGGCCAAACGTTTGTGGACACATGTCCATCACACCTATTATATTGCACAATGTATTCTTCCAGTAAAGTACCCCACTGAATTATTGACTCAGGTCCTTCAATACAAAGTACTGGACACATGTCCCCAGAATTATTCTGGCTTTAGAATGGGATTTTCAACAACTTGTGATGTTGCGGTGTCTACAAACTTTCCATAGAGTGTATGGACATATAATATCCATACAAAAATCTAATAATATACTGAATTGGAGAGCACAGCAAATAGAAATGTGAACATAAGTAAGAATAAAGGAAGACATTTTTTTTATCCAAAAACCATGTTGGTAGGCAAGGCTGCAGCAGCTCATATTGCTGGGGTTCATAGGATTTTTCAATCTTATTGCAGAAATGGAAACTTGCTATAATTGTGAAAACCAGTAAGAAGCATGAGCAGGAAAAGAGTGTTTGCCATTGAAACCATTAGAAATTGTCTTCGTCTTTTGGTCACCAGACCACCGGTTCCTGTATCTCACTTCAAATGAAACAAAGGAAGTAACCCCGGGGTAATACGTTTTATTTTCAGAATCTTATGACATGGAGCAATGGGATGATACACTTTAAATGGTAAGTAAACCCAACAAAGTATTATTCTCTATTATAGCTGTATCGTTTTGACCTGACCTAAATTATAATTTTTATAGAAACAAAACTAAAGTCTGATGATGTCAGCACAATGTTTTAATATATTTTCTTATATTTACAATTCAGTATAGTCATTCCAAAGGCTATTATCATCATTTCATATGTTACCAAATGTTTTCCTTCTGTGTATAGGTGGCATACGGTTCAATTTCTTGTCTGTTCTAGAAAGACGGAGACAATTAGTTAAACAATGGCTTTATAATTGCAACATTGTAACCAACACATTATACATATTCCTGAATCAACATAATGTCACTGTGAAAAACAAACCTCACTCCATCAATGTTACTGTCATTTAATTTACAACAGTAACAATAAATAGAATGGTGGCAATATTTTCAAAGACCCCCAAAACAAGAATAGTGGAGGTCCACTTGATCAGCCAGAAGCAAGATATCTAGATTGTTTGTATAGCAGCATATGCACTGCTCTCATTATTTGCAGTTTTAAAGTGGAATTGAAGTTCCTCCTAAAATTTGGGCTTTATTGTAGAAAGGGACAAACAAAGTCACTTCTGCAATAAAACATACTTACCTGCCTGAATGAAACCTGATGCAGCCTGATTTTCAAATTAGCTTGTGATTTTACATTGACATACCTCTGCAAAACTGGACTCTTCTTGCTAGAGACATGGGTTAGGTGACATTTTCGAGCATGCTCTGCAAATTAAAGTTAAAAAATGAATGTTTTCTAAAACGTAATATCATGAATGCTGAAATGCACAGCTGGGACACCTTTGGTACTGACTCGGCAGCTTATCAGACACCATGCCAACCCTTTGACTAGCCCCTTAGATAGCTGCTGCCGTTCACTTAGGGACATGTTACTGGAGAAATGGCATGTTGCAAGAGAATCTTTTACCTTATATACTTAAGTTTAAACCAAGATTTTTTTCCCACTAAAATTCTATTAGAAAAAGTATGATTTATACTCCGCTCACGCCAGGTAATAGCGATGTTTCCTCATATACTGTAAAACAATTCTATTCTATTTTGAGTCACACTTCATGCTTTAGGTGTTTATATTTTTTACATGGACTATACATAAATTTTACTCCCATCAGTCACAAAAGATGAACCTTCACTGGTGAAAACGCATTGAGGATTCACCGTTTTCCACAAGCATGTTTCTCAAACTTAATGCGATTGGGTTGTGAGGCTATCTATCTATATGTAACTTTTGTATGTGTTGGTTTTCTCTTGAATAACTAATAGAGTATATGTTTGATTTTATACTATCAATTGTTTAAATTACAAATTTGCTAACTAAAAACCCTTATCTATTATCTAAAAATGTATTGATTTTAAGATTATCAAATTACATCAAACATAGGGGATAAGAAAGTTTGTTACACACTTTACATAAGGACACATCACCATCTACTGGTGGACAACATTTATGCACAAAGAACACATTTTCTAGCAAATGACCCATCATAAACAACTCATAAAAGATACATCGACTGGGCCCATTTTACTTTTTACACTTAAATAATGTTTTAATATAATACCATGAATGTATTTAAGGTAATTGTATTGGCATTTCTAATGATCGCTGTTTACGTGTTAACAGAGACAGCTGCATTTGTTACTTGTGCATATAACTAGGGGCAAAGAATTTTTCTATTAAAAATTGCTTTGGTTTATATTTTCCTACACATGGCATTGGTCACTTGTTGATATCTCCCTGTTCTTAGTAATATCTTCATGTCAAAGTAAATAGTAGAAACTATTCTCAGGAAATATTGTCTAACACCAAAAAATGATGATCAATATTTGTATTTGAAGAAATACCTGACATGTTTCGGGATCTAATAAATAATAGCCAGGGAAATGAAGAGAAGAAAGGTGAATCCTACACAGATCCAGAAAATAAATTCCCAGGCTCAACTTGCTAGACACAAAAGTGCACAATATTCAGCTCATGATAGTGGATTATTAATGACAAAATTTCCTATTTCTATAGGTTATTATTCTTGTCTCTCACTATTAGCATATGTGGAAAAAGTAAAATTTCCAGTGTTTTAAGCACAAATAATGGTACCCTCAGATGGCATTACCTGCAGGGCAGGGGGACAGAGGAGGCCCTTTTAAGATAACCTCTTCCTCCAGCCTATTGGCAGAAAAACTGGTACTGCAACAAACTAGTGGTACACTTGTTCCTGCACTCAACTGCTGCCATTGTCGAGACTATGGGAGGAATGTTCTTTTGTCTGTCAGACTCTGAAAGTTCCAAGCAGCAGGAGGAATTTGAATGGAAAAAGCTGTAGCATCAGCTAGTAAGTGAACTGGGAGTCTGTAGCGAGTTCTGCACTGGGGAGGTCTGTGTTGAGGTCTGTCCAGGGGTCTGTACTGAAGGGTCTACAATGGGATCTGCATAGGAATAAGGGGGAGTTTTACTGGAATGTCCGTCATTGGAAGTTAATACTGAGGCCTGTTACTACTGTCACTGGTTTGTCTTTACTGTGGCTATACTAAGGGGGACTGTACTGAGGCCTTTCACTTGAGAACTGCATGGGGGTCTATATTATGGTATGTTCGGGATTCTGTACGAGGGTTCTAAGCTGGATCTGTGTTGAGGTGTTTACTAGCTATCTGTAATAGGTACCTGTACTGAGCATTTTTACCAGGGATCTGTCACTGGGGGTTTGCACATAAATTTGTACTGGAGATCTGCAAGATGAAACTGGAGTCCACCTCATTACTGGAATAACTGACTTTTTATTGCCTTGGAAGGGAAGGAAGTGCGCCTTCTCAATTTTGCCATGGGCAGCTAGATGTCTAGAAGCAGACTTGATGGAAGGCATAAAATAATAACTATCCAATACAATGAGTCTTTCAAAGCCTTATTGGCCAAATGTGTCAGGAGGTAAGACTTACTTTAGCTCTGACTGTACCTTCTTTTTCCCGTTTTTGCTGCTACTGTCTGCCCACAATGTGGTTTAAAGCAGTGGTCGCCAACCTTTTCGGTTCTGCGGACCACTAAAATCACCGGTTCCTAACAGCGCATGCGTAGGGAGACGGGTGTCACTGAAAAGGGGGAGAAACCTCCCCCAGAGTGACATCATTATGACACAACCCTGCCCACTCTCCCATCGCAGATCTGAGCCTGTAATAGGAGAGTGGACGGGCTGTCTGCAGGGACCCCTGACCTGACCAGAGCCGCGGACCCCCAAAAGTTTTCTCGCGGATCACCAGTTGGCGACCGCTGGGTTAAAGGACTAGTGGAAGAGATCTTTGTATAGCACAGGATAGTAAGTTAGTAAATCAGTCTCTAAAACCCCCCTGAGGAATCCATATTGGCGAAACGCGTTGGTTACACAGAGACAATTTTGAGTACTGTGGAAATTTGTAATCAGAGAATCATTGCACACGTGGCATATTTGATTTCGATGTACTATACTGTATACTAAGTAGACGAGATCTGTTTAGTCAACACTATTTTTGCATAAGTAAATGTTACACGATTGTTGCCAAAAGATCCTTTCCTTGGTAGTTCTTTCTTTTTCTCTTAGCACAGGATAGGCCAAGCCATTTTGTAGCGGGTTAATCACCTGACATTTATTGATGAAAGTAACGTTCTAAGTTTAATATGTAACATACAATTGGAAGGAACATTTTGCTCCATTTATGTTTTGTGACAGCACACAATATATGTTTTTACCACTAAAACCCCTGATTTCTCTTTGTCATATTTCAGTTTCATATTAGTAACAATAAATGGTTGGCATAATTTATCTTTTAGAGGAGGTGGGAACCTCCTCCAATAATTATTATCTACAGATACACATGTGGTCTTTTTCTCACTGTGCTACAATATACAGTATTAATGTACATGATATAGTCAAATATTTTTAAGCATATGATCATCACCCCTTAATGCAAAAAGTATCCCTAATGAAATGTAATTACCCCTCTAAATTATTAGCTTGGATGTCTTCACTGAAAAACAATGGACAATTGTGTACTCTAAATGGATCTTGCTTTAAAATGGGATTTCTAACAATTTAATTGTAATGATTAGGTGCATAAAAACTTGCCATAGAATCTATGTTCTTTTTATTGCTATATGAGCTCCAGAATTACTTCTGCTATGTAGATTTGAATAATGTCTATTAGAAAGTCCACTAATTTTTAGAACTAGAAAACACAGCAAACTGAAAGAAGATACAAAATGCAAAAGACTCTCAACATTTTTAACCAAAAAGCATGTTTAGTACTATAATAGCTGCTCATATTGCTGTATTTTTTAGGATTTTTCAGTCTCCTTTCAGAAACTAGATAACCTTGTGAAAATAATAAGAAACATGAGCGGGACATGAGGTTGTATTTTTTGCAGAAATTACATTCTGAGTATTTTAGTTCAGTTTGTAGTATATTGTTCACTTTTAGCAGCTCACAATAAGTGTTGGGCATTGTGAACATCAGAAATGTCCTTGTCCTTTTAACCACTAGACCACCATTTCCTGTATCTTCATTTCAAAATAAACAAAGTAAATAAAGCACTAATATATTTTTAATTTCAGAAGCTTATGACATGGAGCAGTGGATGATACCATGTTAATGTTAAGTAAACCCCAAAAAAGTTTTATTATATCTATTATAGCTGTATGGCTTTGGCTTGATTTAAATTATGGTATGCAAACAAAACAAAACATAAGATGTCAGAAAAATATTATAACAATATTTCTTATATTAACAATTCTGTTTAATCCTTCCACAGTCTAATATCTTCATTTCACATGTTACAACATGTTTTCCTTCTGGGTATAGGTGGCATAAGGTTCAATTTCTTGTCTGTTACAGAAAGACATAGACAATAGGTTATACAACTTTCAGAATCTTTTTTTTCTAGATTTTCCTCCTTTAAAATTGGGTGCGTCTTATATTCCGGAGCATCTTATAGGGCGAAAAATACGGTATGTACCAATCATTGTGCACTTTTTTCTAACAGGTTTATGCTGGAAATTTATTACGGACATCCGTGTGGGATTGGCCATACTTCTTTTCCTTGCCCCTTTTATTATCTGCTGGATCCAAAAACATGTGTTTTCATGTACATTTTTCTTTTAACATCATTTATTATTGTTAGGCAATATGTGCCAAGAATAGCTGCTACGATCTACTTTGCAGTGCCTTGCACGAAGGATTCAGCTTCAAAGCATTGCATTGAATTGTGTGTATAAAAACAGCATTTTCATTTTAAAGCTTGTGCATGTAGTATCTATACCGTGCAAGAGAAGGCCAATCGTAATCTGTATGTAATTGTAAAAAATGTAAATCCAGAATTAGTTCTTATATTAAAGCAGAACTAACTTTAAAAAAAAACCCTTACTTTTACTTCCACAATTCTCTCGATCCCTCAGAAGCTGTCCTCAATTCGGTCCTGTACCAACCTGGAATCCCCCACTACAGTGCCGCCATCATCTTTTGTATTCTTGCTTCTTCTGCCACGAGATCAGGTGACATATCCTGTTGTATTTGTAAAGTATTATATAACAAACTCACTGTGCATGTGTAGATCTAGAAATTTTACACATACCTCTGCAAAACCGTCCTCTAGTTGTGCGGCAGATATGTTAGAAGACTTTTTGGAGTATTTTCTGTAAATAAAAGCTTGGAAATTAAATTATTATTTAATGAAACCAGTCACACCTTAGTAGAAGTCATTGGTACTCCTGCTTTCTGTTGCAATCTACGAGTGCATCTCTAATTGGGAGGATTATTCTAACCTATATATCTAATGGGTGTCATTTAGGAAGAAGGGGGGTATATCTCTCTAATGGAAACACAGATAACAACATATATATTGGGAGGATTTACTAAAGGAATTTAAGCTGGTTACCTACAAAGGTAAATTATTACCTTGCAATGGATAGTTCACTTTGCAAAAAATATCCAATCACATGCTGGGAACTATTCGTGATTTTTCCTTGCAAATGATTGGACGGCTGAAATCAGTAAGCTTCATCTCATTTGCTCGATTGCTTAGCTTACTGATAAGGCTTAAGTGAATAACCCGTTTTGGAGTACGGTCAATATTTCTTCAGTGATGAAATGTATTGTTTCTAGTAGAGTGTGAAAAATCTTTTACCTTGGCCATTTTTGTATTGATGTTCTCATTCTTTATTGCTATCTCAATATGGACAGTAGCTTGAAATATCTAACATTGAACTGATTTTCATGAAAACCAGAAACAATTAGGTCTATCTTTATTTATTATGATTGTGCAGTTTGGATTCCCAAAAACATTCTACCACAAAGCCAGTCTTTGCCATATATCTGCATCTATTGTTGCCGCTTGACTAGTAGATGTAATGATCGATAAGGGGAAACAGTGCAAAGCCTAGCTGCTTGAAGTAAATTACAGCCCCAACTCACCCAATCCCAAAACTAGCCCCAGAAGGAACTGACAGCCCCAGTGTCGACCCAATCCCATCACAACCCATTGTTCACCCCAACCCAACGCAACCTCTAGTCCCAGAAGGAACATATAACCCCAGTGATGACCCAATCCCAAGACAACCTCTAGTCCCAGAAGGATTTTACACCCTCAGTGTTCGCCTAATCCCAACACAACCTCTAGCCCCAGAAGGAATTTACAGCCTCAGTGTTCACACAATCCCAACACAACCTCTAGTCCCAGAAGGAATTTACAGCCTCAGTGTTCACCCAATCCCAACACAAGTGCTAGTGGTGCTGAACCTTAGAGAACCCAACATTTATTTGATATTTTCCACACTTGATTCAGTTTCAAAATGTGTGAATCAACTTTACTGATCATTATAAATGTTTTCCCAGTGCTCATATACTGTTGCCCAATTATTGAGAAAGAAATATATTGGATGCAAAGAAGATAACTTAAAATATGGCTTTGATGGAGTTGCGTCACAACTTGGAGGTAAGTCTGTAGGTAAGTATGTGTAAGTATTCTTTGCATATTTAGACCCTGTTAGAAAATGCTCATACTGACCATCCTCAAAAAATGTATTATTTATCTAAAGCCTAAACTTATTTCTTTTAGTTTTGAATAAGAGTGTGAGAAAAGAATTAGCATCCTTTTTAGGTTGTAATTGTTGTCTGTGTCCTAGGAACAAGAATAAACTTAAAATCTTTGAACAATTGTTTTAACACTTGCTTCTGTGGCTAATTTCCATGCGCAGGGAGATTTTTTTCTCATGAACGTTCTTAAGTTCTTAAGCTCTAAACTTTTGTTTTTTTTTTTTTTTTTTTAGTAAAATCATGAAACAGATTGTCATATGAAGAAAAGATAAATTATTACATAATTTCTTGTTTGAATAAACAAAGTTTATTTTTCTGAAAAGGCTTTATGGGGAAACTCAGAGTTCATGTGCGTAAAACTGGTAAGCTTTTATCTAGAAAATGCAAATAGCACTGTAGCCTTTGCAGCGCTAGGTCCCAGGTTCGATTCCCAGCCAGGGCATAATCTGCATGGAGTTTGCAGGTTCCCCCCGTGTCTGCGTGAGTTTCCTCCCACATCCCAAAAACATGCAGTGAGGTTAATTGGCTTCTCCCTAAAAATTCACCTTAGACTACATTAATAACATATGACTAAGGAAATTAGATTGTGAGCTCATTTTCAGGGACAGTTAGTGACATAACTATGGACTTTGTACAGCACTGTGTATTATGATGATGCTATATAAATACTGTATATTAATATAAATATTATTTTTTTTCCCTTTTGGTTGAACTTGATGGATTTGTGTTCTTTTTAAAACTTGCTATGTAACTTTTTTACACTTTTAAAGAACTAGTCATTAGTCAGTGATACATAGAGTATTAGAATACATAGTAAATACTAATAAAATTAGATATATAGAATACAAGATGGCAAAGAATAAATGCTCAATAACTTTATCTCCCTCCCAAGTCTCCTTCACATGGGTAGTCAATATGCGTTTTAGCTTGTCAAGCCCACTAAATCCTTGGAAAACACTTTAGGTAGGCAAAGGAAGAAACTATACTGGGAACACCCCCCAAAAACACTAAAAAGTTTTAGCCATCTGACAGATCCACCTATGGGGTTCCCTAATAAGGCTCATTTAGATGACACACATTGGGACTTCACCAGGACAGACACAACAGGTGGCCCACCATGGATTTACAATATGTTGTATGCAGGAGAGAAGATTTCAGATCCTCCTTATGTCAGGTTGGATGACATAAAATAATAGTGCAATTATTTAAGACAGGGGTGGTCTGGGTTTTATCCTTTGGGGCCATTGTGGGTGGAAACTACCCACCCGTTGCTGACCAAGATAGTGGTCAGGAAATGCTTTCTTTTTTTGGAGGTCATTGTAGCTGGAATCCTAATCAGTGTGGCAATGTTAAAGCTAAAAATTAAAGTGTTCTAAGCTACAGATCAAATTTTATTATATTGCAGTTTACCATTGCTAAGGTATGGTGGTTGCATTAACTTTCCATTTATTTTATTTTATTTATTCAGCACGTAAAAAATCAGACAAAGCAATGCCCAATCCCAGCGGTCTGGCCTGCCCTTCTCTGTCCCTGACCACTGCTCCAATCAACTGTTCTGCTGAAACAGCAAGATCGATGTTAATAAGAGCAGGGTTCAGGTACTTGTTAGACTTCTGGAAAGTGCGACTCTTTTATGTCCTTTGGTTGGTTGCATATAAGGGATAATTAACGAGTTCATTTCAGTTTTATTCTTCTCTTTTTTAAAACCTGATGATTTCTTGAAACATTGTAATTTTTAGGAGACAACACATTCCACAATATATTTAGGGTTTGGTTCACAAGTCACTACGTACTATTACTCCTGTGTTTTTTTTGCTCAGTGCCTGGTTAATAAACATAGTAGGAACTTCAGAATTTCCTCAACTTCCCCAATACCAACCCACAGGCCTGATAGCTCTGTGATATTTTCTTCCATTAACGTAAGTAAATGTTACAGTGGAGAAAAAAAAATCACTGCATTTACAAGAAATCATAAATTTTATAGGAAATGAGGATGACCATATCACAGACATTTGGTGCACCATTTACCTACGATCAAAGGAACCTATGACGGCTTGCTGATTTTTTTGATCTTCCTCTTAGCTATGCTTAACATGTCAAAGCAGAACTATCGGAAATGTGAATTATTATTTATAGACTATAAACAGGATGATAGAACGAATGTAATCAAGACATATTTAATGTTAGTTATAATCCTATTTCTGTTTTCAAATGCAAATTGTTAAGACCAGCTTTATACATTTTGCATATGATAGGTAAGGGATAGCCCAATAGTGGTCAACTTTATAATTTTAATGGTGGTCAGCTGGGCCTTTAGTGCAGCCCCTGACATCACAAAGAGTTACACATAATATGAGTTGAAAGTAATATTATGGAAAGTTGTCAGAGAATGCAACAGGAGATATTATAATAGGAGACTATGAGCATGCTAAAGGAGATTTTCAAATACGATAAACATGCAACTGGAGTTATTCAGAGACCAAGGACATACTAGAAGAGATTTCCTGAGACTACCATCATGACACTGGAGAAGAACAAAGACTATAGAGATGCTATAAGAGATTATCAGAGCTGAACAGCCTTCGTGCATGCTGCAGGAGAAAGTCAAGGGTTGAGGGCCTGCCATAAGAGATGGTCAAAGACTATAAACATGCAACTGGAGATAAGAGACCCCAAATATGCTAGAAATGAGGCCCTGAGACTACCAACATGAAACTGGAGAAGAACAAAGACTATGAAAGTGTTAAAAGCCTTGTAAGAGCCTTCATGCATGCTGCAGGAGATGGTCAAGGGTTGAGGACCTGCCAACAGGAGATAATCAGAGACTACAGAGATGTCGAAATGAAATCATACAAAAGGATATGGTCAGAGACTATGGGTATGCCAGAAGATATGATCAGAATCTGAAGACGTACAAGAGGAGATGGTCAGAGACTGGGAGCAGGCTATAATAGATGTTAAAGAATGGGACATACTTCAGGATATTTAGACCAGAGACACATTTTATGGGATCACTGCTTCTACAGCCGTTTTACAAATCTATACTTTCACATTTATGCTCCTAGTCTTACAACAGGTGACGGTCAAAGATAGTAGAAGCATCAGAGATGTCCAAAGACCAGAAGTTGGTTGTATGAGACGTGGGACATGTTTTAGGAGACAATCATAGATTGAATACACATTACATGGGATCCCTGTTTTTACAGCCCCTTCACAAATCAAAGCTTTCATATTGTGCTCCTGGAGGAGAGGAGATGGTCAGGGACTGTGGGAATACTACAGGAGATGGACAACATGCTAAAATTTCCTCCACATTTGAAATAAATTAGAGGAAAAAAACCACGAAACCTAAACGAAATGGATGGAGAACCAAAAAAAAGTAAATGTGAAAGATATAATCTGTGTTATATACTTTTTAACTATTTAACTAGAATCCTGTCTGAATATTTTTTTCTGTAATGGAATAGGAACCTTGGTGATAAAAACAGGGCTTCAAGGGCTGCACAATAAAAGCTTGGAGGCCCTGGACTACAGGTTGACTAATAGAACTTGTTAGTTTTTCTGTTTTTTATTTCATTTTTTTGTATATGTTTTCAAGGAAACATCTAAAAAAAATAAAAAAAATAAAAAGACATCAGTTCTGATTTTATCAAACTTTAGAAGGATAATAATAAGCAATGTTGTTCATTTATATAGAGATATTGGGCCTGATTTATTAAAGCTCTCTAAGACTGGAAAAGATTATTATTAAAGATTATCATGGGAGAACGTACATGATCCAGCAAACCTGAAATGGATCTTGCCTTGAAAACATTGCCAACTATTACAATGAGTTTGAAGAAATCCATTTTGGGTTCGCTGGATCACCATGATTCTCTTGTGATAGTCTGTGTTATTTAGTCTTGAAGAACTTTAATAAATCAGGCATATTATCTAGAATCAGACAGATTTAGGAGGAAGTTGATCTATAACAATGTTATTTATGATTTTTTAAAATGGACTGCAAAGTTTTATGTTGAATCATAGGCAACATGTAAAATGTCAGTATTAGTTGTCTATTACCAAGAATTTAAGAATTGACAAATCCCCACAGTCCCTTCTCCACACCGTTGCTTGAGCTTTAAATAAACCTATTTAAATAATACCTAATGAATGTTCTCAAAAATAGAATGTGTGCAGCTAGACCTTGGTATGGTGGAGGCTGGTGGTCCACAGAATAGCAATTTATCTCCACCAAAATGCCTATTCTAACCTGGTCTAGTATGACAATGTATAAAAGCTTGTTTATATTGACTTCACCATTTTGCATAGTCACTAAACTACAGCCTCCCTCCTTCCCGAACTGAATTCTTGGACTGGCTACATGCTCCCCATGGCAATAGAACATGACAAGCAGAAATTCAGGAAAAAAGTCCCAACAACTTTCCAAACATTGATAAAATCCCCTGGCATTAAAGTTCAAAGTTAGTGCTCCAGACAGACCTTTCTGCATGCCAGAGAATATAAACCAATATCAGGTCCTTGTGGCTCCCCAGCAAAGGCACCAGCTAATGGGTGAGGCATCTGTACAGGAATTAAACAAAATGTAACCATCTTAACATAAACTATTTTTCCTGAATCCTACTCTGAATTATGGCAAAAGAATAAAGTGGTCAAACAAACCAACAATAAAAGGAAAGAAAAAAAAGACCTGTAGTATTTTAAAAGCTCATCTCCTCTAAATACAAGAGGTATGTGTATTTTTATCTAAATATTGGTATACATTTTCTAAATCCTTGCAGTAATACAGTGTGAAAGGATTCCTTTATGAAGGAGCTTCTGGTTATCCAGACCTGTCCCTGCTGCTCTCTTCTCTTGTGCTGGGTGGCTGGCCTTGTATCCACTCCCTCTTTACCCCCCTATTTCTGTAGCTCATTGTACTGTTGGGTTTTTTCTAAAGTTTTGCTCCTTTTACCATACTATTGATATGATGATTGTTACCCAATGTAATATTTACTTTTGCATTCAGCGGTCACAAAGTTTATTCATATCTTTTGTTACCCATACTTGATATGCTTACTCAACTTTTGTAACAAATAAGTGTTGTACCTACATTTACAGCAAATAATGGATTCTTACCTTTAAAAGTCAATAGAATATTAAATAGTCCACTTCTATTTTCTGCCTTATATCCCTATAGATTTTAAGTTCCTGTACCTTCGTCTTTCCTTCCTTATACCCTATAAACTTTAAATTGTTCGACCTTTTGTATTTTCGCGATACCCCAATAGATTGTAAACGTGCCTATCCTCTAAATTCTCTCCTGATACCATGATACATTCTGGGCACAGCAGGCCACCTGCCAAGATCTAGGCTCTGATGGTACCTTTTGGCCCATTAAAATCCAATGAAAGGGACATTTTAATTGAACCCCACTGTAAAGTGTTACTAGATTGGCCATCAATGTAAGGGGGCATTCCGATGATAACCAATATAAATGACCGCTTTTTACAGTGATCATCATAGTAAGCAAGATTATATTCCATTTTTTGTATCCCTAAATATAAATCATAATATATGACGAGCCCTTTTACCTACTCGACATATGCTGTCTTATAAGAATGTAAGCATTCTGTATCCTCCCTTAAACCCTAATATATTGTAAGCCCTTCTCCCGTCTGTATCTTAGCTTCCATCCTAATTGGCTGTAAATTGCTCTGCCTTTTGTATCCTCCCATCCTACCCTTATAGTATGCAAGCCCTTCCAACCAACTTCTGAGCCCTACATTTACCCTAAAAGAGCTCCTACAGTACTCTTGTATTTTTTTGAGACAAGAATTATTAAAGTGATCAGTTTAGGGTTAAACAAACGGTTCTTGTCCCCTTCTGCTAATACTTACCTTCCCTTTCACTTCTCTGCTTCCTTTACCTCGTTAAATTTAATGCCTAAAACAACTTAGGGGAATGTGATAGGGCGTAAGCCTATTATTCATTCAT
>NW_027317090.1:0-30058 GCF_032062135.1 Pyxicephalus adspersus
AATATCAGAATTGTTTCCTGGGTTTATTTTTAATAGACAAGTATTACATTTGCAACACATTTTTCTAAACACTAGTTAGTGTTTCTGAAAACCCACAAATAATGCAATCCAATGCACAGGACAGTACTCTACTACAACTGTATAACAAGAAGTGGATTCATGAAGCATGAGAAAATGCATGCAAGTGCAAAGTTATCTTAACAGATAGTCAGGAAGAAGACATGGAGGTATGGCCTGCTGTATGGTTGGTACTAGTCACTGCAAGATGTGAGGATACACATCAAAAACAGAAACTGATGTCTGGTTATAATTAGGAAACTTCCCAATGTACTTACGTAACACTACATAGAGCGTGATGAAAGTCTTTTTTTCACTGCAGTCATTCACTGTATCCACATCTAATAGACTCTTTCTTTTCCCATCCTAAGAAAGAAGCTGATGCAGGAAATGAAAAAGCAGATAATGTCCTTCCATTAAATTCATTGCTGGACAGATATTCTCTGTGCTCTTGGGGTGCTAAATCAGCTTTGACACAGCCATAGAAATAATGAGCACACCCAAGGAAAACAGCTTTGTTCCAGATTTCTACTCTTTACTGCTTTGCCCCTTTACTCAGGTTGCAAGGTGGCAACAGAAACATTTGTTTATCTCCTGTTGGTGTTACCTCCAGAGATAGCAACTGAAATCAAGGGCATGAAATGTTCATTTCAATGTAACAAAATAGGGACCTCTTTACTAATCCTGAAAACATGCTTATTGTGCTCCTTTTTGGAGCCTGTGTATGTGGCATATTTTGGGCAACACTATATATTATCTCTGAATAAATAGTGAACAGGTCAGTTTCTTCTGGGATTTTGAGCTGAAAGTGTTTTATGAACAGACTTATTCTACAATACAAACCATTGTTTGTGTACATTTAAATTGAGACTTTACTAAAATAGTGCACATAATTTGTACATAAATAGATTTTCTCAAAAATCTTGCTGCATTCATGGGTCGAGTTTCTTCTAAATGTTACATAAATTTTTCCATGGTCAGGTCCTTTGATCTTTCCATATCTGCGCTTCTATTTCAATCCCTACTTTAGCATCATATTTTTTTGCAATATAGGAAACAGAAACAATATGTTAATGCTAAAATATACCTTCAAGTGTTCTTGCTTTAGAATATATATGGTTCATCAAAATACTTGTGCCAGATGGATGAGCGCAAATCATTTTTAAACAAAGTAATTGCAGTTTTTCTAATGTTATGGTATGCAGAGATAATTAAGCAGATGTTCTTTGAAACTACACACCTGAATGCAGCATTTTTATTAAGGCAATCTAATTGTTTTTTTTATCGACATATGTGCATTTAAATATTTACTTTTTTTGACTTAACACTTGCTTTGTGTAAAACTAAAAAGGCTTTTTACGATCTAGAAATATGACTTTCAGTTTTATCCAAAATTTGTCTAGCAGCAGCCATTGGCAGAGATGTTGGAGGAGTTGCATATTGTAGTGGTGGGAAGTAGTGATGTTTCAGAAGACAAAAGAAGATGGGTAGGCAAGTTTGAAAAAATGGGTTTGGAGTGCTCTTTTAAATGAGCAGAAAGTAGGAGCAAGCTGAATAGGACGAGGAAGACCATTCCAGAGCGTTGGGGCAGCTCTAGAGAAGTCTTGTAGCCGTGCGTGTGATGAGGTTATGAGTGAGGAAGTCATTGGAGGAGCGGAGAGAGCGGCAGGGGGAGTATTTTTTTTTACCAGGTCAGAAATGTAAGTGGGACAATAACTGTGGAGGGTGGCTAAATAGAAATTCTGCTGGAACACCCCCACATTGATGGTGTGTATTTTAACCTAAACATTTGTTTACTTTTTACCCTGGCTGTGGCTCTATTTGAATAATAAGTGTTTAGTTGACCCCCAATTTATGAAACAAATTTCAGCAACTAATTCCATTTTACTTTTTGAAACTTTGACCTAATTTTTAGAGTTAGAACCTTTTTTTTTATTTTTCAGACATGCACAGTATGCAGATTATTAAAGCACAACAACTAATATAACAAAAGTATTGGAATAAAGTGAATTACAAAGACCCAATTACAGGTGATATTTGTTGTATGAAATGCAATGATGCAACAAGGGGGGAAGAGAAAGTAGAGCATATGCAAAGCAGCTTTATTATTAAGCAAATGATAGGCATACTATGTAGTTTCCCCAAAGGTGGAAATAATTGTTTGTTTATTATTCAAAGAGAGAGTGGCAAAACAGGATTTCCACACCTCAAATAACTTATTGATGCGAGTTTCTTTCTCCATTGATCCCTCCATCCACACCATCTGAAACATGTACCATAGTTTTTCCTGAAACAAGGCAAGAGTAGAATGTTGCTAAGAGAATGCCGCATCCTTTGTTTGTGTGCCTTGCCAAATCACCAAAAAACTTAGGAGACCACTGTTCTCCATAAAGAGTTAGAATATTTTGTTTTTCCAATACTGCTAAATTTTTTTTTTATTTTTTTTTTTACAGATTTGGGCCTGGATCAGTTTATCATAAAGCGTTATGATGGAAAGGTGAGTACTTCCTTCGTAAAAAATTAAATTAAGTACCATTTCCTAAGTATGCAACACAATCACATTTTGGTATTGTGGTTTTATCTTTTTTTTTCTTCTAAAATCTACGTATTTTTTTTACATTCAGTATAAAAATAAAAAAAATATATATGAATTTAATTTGTGATCTGTAAGACTATATGTAGGCAGTTACTGTTTCTAGCCAGGAAAGCTCAAGTGGAAAGCACTTGTCCTACCATAACAATTATTTTGTCTGTCCCTTTTATAGTGTGTGTGTTCCTGAACATGTTTCCTGCTTCTATACATCTTTCAAGTTTTCGTTATTTTAATGAGTAGAATTGTATTATGAACTATATTAACATTTTTCTGTGTAAATGATGTAGCCAGGAAATGATTAAACTCTGTACATTTTATGAATTATTTGTCCCTGCGGAGTGTTACATGGAATAATATTAATCAACTAACAAGGATACATTGTAGATAAAAGCTGATGACACACCGCTGAAAGCTCTTTATTAATTTGTAAAGACAAATTGTGTTCTCTGTGAAATTGTTCCATCATCTAGACTCTGCATTAAAACAGTTGTGCTAATTTTGTAAACAGGCCTTTCTTCTTCTATCTGCATAGGTGAGGTCATACCTTATTATTAGTAACCTGCCTTTAGTTTAGGATGATATGCATTTGTAGTTTAGCGGTTTTTAAATAAATGTCATGAATAAAAAATGTGAGTTGTTGGTGCACATGACCCTTGTAAGTAAAGCTGATGAACTCCATGATTAAGGTCTTTATTTCAACCCAGCTTCCCTATTGTTTAGCACATGCATTATTATTATTTGTTCATACTTTGTTTAAATCGGCATTGTCCAGCCTTTTTGTTCCCGGGTGAGATTGCAGATTTTTCAACACCTCAAGGGCAAAAATACCTGTAATAAAATCTGCAGTAAACTAACCCTTCCAGTGGTGAGGGATTAGTTAAACTGATTTAGAATCTTGATGTATACACTTACATTCCACATGTATACACAAAATAGGTTTATGTAAAAAGTAACATTGGTCAGGTGAAAAACCAAAGTACAGATTGCAGGGGATAAGGAGTATGTAATGTACCAAGTTCATTGATTGGGCATGTGTAACCTACACATGGTCAAAACTGTAAAATGTTAAAGTGGTAAAGTATCATAGAGCCCAAGTGTGGAAGTCATTGGTATGTAAATGTAGTACATTGTGCAAGGGTCAGGAGTGTAGTTAAAGAGGAACTATACTCCAAAAAAACAAAAAAAAAACACCTTCAATCCCACAAAACAGGGTGATCACTCCGGGGGTGTCCGCCATCTGGTCCCGCGACGTCCCGGAGCCGGTGCTCCGGGCCCTGCCATCTTCATCTTCTCTTCCTGGTTCTTCATCCTATGTCACCCGAACCCAGGCGCGAGATTGGGTGACATACTTACAAAAAAATTGTCAATCTCACGGCGCATGTGACACCGGCAAATTTTTCTCGTTGAGCAAAACGATTTTTTTTTTTTTTTTTGCACCTAAAACAAAACAAAAAAAACAAAACAGAATTTTTACCAGACATAAAAGGGTTCTCTACCCTTTTATGTAAAGTGAAAATTCTGAGTTTAGGTACCCTTTAAGAGATCTGCTTATAATTTATTGCTATATATCTATCCATAGTCTGGTAGTATTCCCCTATGAGGCATTTATTCAGCAACCACTCACGTATATACACACACCTATGCACATACATGTACCCACACACACACAATATGAATACTCACTGGCTGCCAATCACCTTCTACAACTGCCCCTTTTCAGTTTTTTATGTCCTCTAGGCCCCTGCAGACTGGCACCTGATACAAAGCAACTACTTACTGCTCTATATAGTAAACAAAGCCTGGAAGTTTGCTTAGTTTCTCTGTTTGGCTCTGGAAGATAAAGCAAGTAAGAAAATAAATGCTGTGCCTGCTGTGTTTACAAGTTGAAGCAGTAAGCAGCTTTGTTAGGTCCATAGGCTTGCATGATGGGCAGGGCTCTAGCTTACAAGAAATATGTTGGACAACTCATGTTTAGGTCATTGAGCAGTTAGCAGATTTATTACCTGCTAATTCTATCTGATTTCTTTAGAAATTCCCACAGTTGGGAGAAGAAACCTGTAAGGAGGAATATGAGGCAAATATGTGGGCAGTGACAAAGGTTTCCACTTTATTGCCACTGCATCTGTAACCGAAAAGCTTGCTAGCATTCACACTGATTATTATTATTACTACACAGTATAGCACCGACATATTACGTAGCGCTTTACAAAGTCCATAGTCATATCACTAGCTGTCCCTCAAAGGGGCTCACAGTCTAATGTCCCTACCATAGTCCTATGTCATTAATACAGTCTGAAGTTAGACTATTCCCCAATTTTTGGTGGAAGCAAATTAACCTAACTACATGTTTTTGGAATGTAGGAGAAAAATGTAGTACCTGGTTAAAACCCATGCAAACACGGAGCACCTGCAAACTCCATACTGATAGGGTCTTGCTCCCAAATTTAAACTTGAGACCTAGTGCTACAAAGGCAAAAGTGGTAACCGCTGAGCCACTGTGGTGATTCCCCAAAGCTGAAAGCTTTTCTCCAAATCAAAGGCAGAATTAAAGTTTTGGGCATTGCACATTGATGTAATTCGAATGGAATTTTTTCAAAGTCAAACTCATAAACAGGAATACACTATGCAAAATCACATCCCCTTTTTTTTGATTGACAGTGTACAAAAATGGCACTTGTAATAGACAAATATCTATTATAAATATTACTCTTGTTTTTAAAATATAACTTGTCTGCTCTCTATTACATTGCATGAGCTACCCAAACCACTGCTAGATAAAAAGTAAGCTATGATGTTTAGGCCAAAAGCACCTCTTTTTAACCCCATAGTTTAGTACCTCTGTTTTAAATGTTGGGGGGGAAAAGTGTTTACATTTTTTTTCTCCAGTGTTCAGCCACAATCCTATTTGTATGGCCAGTTTTAACACGACCACCCCCACCCCCCCGGGTATGTCGTTACATGGTTTTTGTGGTCTTCAGTTTGTTTGTAACATAGTAATGTTATAAGGTCTTGTGTAAAATTAATCTCCAATTCTATTAAATATATTGGCACAATGTGGTTTTGAAAACGAGCCATTGAAATTACTATACTACAAAATTACTAAATTGGAATATATACTAAGTGCTTCAACAGTTTACTATGTAGCTGATTCAATATTTTTATGTCCAACTTTAAACAGCCTGTTTTAATGACTTAATTTTCAAGTTCTTTTTTTGATTGAGGCAATTTGCCTCAAGGTTGTCTACTAGGCTGTTGGTGAAAATATATCCTGTTGTCCTAGGAAAGTTGAATTGATCTTCAGCTTTTTTTTTTTTTCCAAAAGACTTTGAAGAAAACTTGAGCTGTTAAATCTCTAACCTACATCTGACTCTGCAGTACCATGCAGAGATTGTCCTTGAACTAGCGCTTAGACTTCTACAGTCCTCATTAACATTTACATGCTTCTCCTCCCCTGAGCTAGCAGTAGAACCTCAGGTTTCTTATTAGAAATGTAAGCGGCATCATCTCCTTTATCGGAGTGCATCACTGACTAATTACTGAATTTGCCTGCTCAAGCCCTTTCTTCCTTTGTGCATTTTTTAAAACCTGTTGTCCAAAATACAGTGAAAATAAAGAATGAATAGAGCTCCAGGAACACGGATAAATATAAAATGCACGTTTAAAATAAAATCCCTAATGGGAATTAAATGCTGGTTTTCTCATAAATGCAGCCATATAGTTAGTTCTCAAGAAAGGCCAAGTAGAACTTTAATATTCTCTATTGTCGATGAGACATGGAAAGAAGTAGACATTTGAATGCAGATTTTGTTAGAAATAATTCTTTCGGGATTGGTTATCAACTCTGCGTTGAAAATGTCACTGCCTATAAATCCCTTCTTATAGAATATTATATTTACATCTAAAGCTTGATTTAATGGTTCTGGAATGCACTGGGTGACATTAGCTGAACTTTGCTCTTCCAAATTTTTAACATGATGCTCCCATAGAATTGTAATCTTGCTGCACTTTCTGCATTAATTACAAATTTGTCACATGTCAACTAAAAGAGTTTCTTTAAAAAGAAATTGTAAAAATGCAAATTTCTTTCGTTTGTTTCACGTGGTGTTATCTTAAAAAAACTACTTATAAGCGTTCAAATCTTTTTTTTATTAAGTGCAGTTCTCCATTTCCTATAATATACTTTTCCAATCCATCATACTGAAAGGAGTTAATTTCTGGGTAATAGCTCTACTTTTAAAAGTATCTGTCATTTGATTTGGAATAGCTGCTTCACCACAATACCCGACTAGAAGAGCTTTCAACTAAACCTGGAATGTTGCTTAAAGGAAAAAGTTTGTTCGTCACCAGGAAAATGCTCAAGCGACAGATGTAATAATTCTTTTTGGCTACTACAGCCTTTAAAGGGTTCTATTTTTGTTAAATATTATAAAAAAGGTAACTTTATTACTCTTCCTCAACACTCCTAGCAGTATTCCCGAGTGTGACTTAGGGTGAATTTTACCTGTAAAAAGCGGTATTTCTGAGTCACACTCGGGGTCGTTTATAACTAAAAAAAAATTTCCTTGTTCTGTCGCTGTCCCCCGGAGTCCTGCAGGTCCTGGGGACATGTCCTCCGATCTCCAGCCGCACAATGCAGCGACCATCTCCAGATTTTTGTGTTTTATTTAAAGTTTATTATTACATTTATTAAATGTATTAAACATCGGTGAGTTATGCCTAAGAATTACAGCCTATAATATATATAACGCTTTTTGCATGGAATTTTGGATGGAATTAGACCGCTAGGGAGGTTAAAGAAAAGGGGCTCTCATTAACCTTTATACTCCCTAAAGAAGTCTGTACTTTCAGGATGTAGAAGTAGGTGAAGTAGTCTTGTCAAGTAGGTGAAATACATTTTGTTAAATTTGTTCTATTGTTATGTAAGAGCTCAAGGAAGACTATTTTTCACAATTGGGTATATATTTTCTTTCATTTCCTGTCCAGTAGACAAACCAGGAAGCCAGAGTATATATCTCCAAAATAAAGAAAAACCTTTTTTCCCTTCTATTCTTATAGTGACTACTTTACCTTTTAGTCTTTTTTCCCTGTGCCATGAGAATTTTCAACAGGCTCAGGCAAGATTCAGTATTATGTTATTTTCATTCTACCTGCATTACATTTCTACTGTATTTACAAGGTTGAAAATAAGAAGGCATAGTTTTAGGCTTTAGGCATGTCTTTTCTCAGTTGGCTGAGATTATATTGGATGCATGGATGGGTTTAGCAAAAAAACACTGGGGTTTCTTTTATCCTCCAGCTTTTTGTCTCCCATCATTAGGTGATACATATATAAGCTATGCCAGTATGTTAATGTTACAAGCACTGTATGATCAGTAAGTAGCATTGATAAGAACAGAAGAAGTCTATTGTCGTGGGGTGCCTCTAATCTGATGATCAAAACATAGTACACCATGACTACAATACCTTTTGTGGTAGAAGCAAAGCAAAAAAAAGATAGCAATGGCATATGACATACTTGCTAATATTTACTGGTATAAATATGCTTTTATTGTCTAGTTAACCATTATACATTTCATTCAGTATATTACCGTCTCTTAAATAGCAGCAGTTACTCCTGTGGTAAAGTCTGGGATGATATCCCTTTTAGATATTTTTTTTTCCAGTTGCAGTATACCCTCCACACATCATTCTGTTTTTCCCCTGGCAGCTACCTCAAACACCAGCTGTGTGCATAATCAGTTGTATTAGTGCTAATTGTTCCCTCAATAAATTCTTTATCTAGCATTATGAGGTCTTCCTATTGGCCAGCGATGTTGAACTATACCCAGCTATCTGTCTTTACATAGCTGCAGGGAAGTTGAAACGGTATTGATTTTGTCAGTGGCCCATTACACATGTAAAATCTGCTTGACATTTTGCTTTTGCATTCCGTGCTGCAGTTTTTGTGTCCACACTCGGAGAGGGCATAGTTATGGAACATAGGAACTAGATTTTCTTTTCTTTTGCCACATGTATTAATAACCTCCGTTCTGGCTTTGAGCTCTGTTAAAAATTAAACTGGATTATTGCAGTATAGGAAATTGCATTTAGCTGGAAAGCTAGGTTCCTACATTTAGTAATTTACTACGTACAAAATAATTTCAACAATCTACTAGGGGAATTTAAGAACACTCCTGTACCTGAGATCTTGTGTGCTAGGAAGGCAAAAAAGTCATTTTTTATAAAATACTCACCAGATTTAGCCTGTCCGCAAATTTAAATGGCAGATCACCCACATCCGCATTCTTCATCAGTAGTTTATTGTATTGTCATGGCCTGAGAGGATTATTCATTATTATATTGTGTATTTTAAAGCTACACTGCCCTAATACTATATACACTGTATATACGTAGTCTTGTTGTTTCCATACTGTGCCTACCCTTTGTAAAGACCCTTGGTAATGGCGGTGAAATACTATTAACCTAGGCAAAGGTTATTGTAAGAAGCTCTCATTTACAATAATCG
Organism: Pyxicephalus adspersus; assembly: GCF_032062135.1. Classification (NCBI taxonomy): domain Eukaryota; kingdom Metazoa; phylum Chordata; class Amphibia; order Anura; family Pyxicephalidae; genus Pyxicephalus; species Pyxicephalus adspersus. The sequence goes on from NW_027317090.1 coordinate 9,156, forward strand.
GGCTCATTATTACTAAATATTTCATACTCTGATTTATTACCTACAAGCCAATCATTTAACATTATATCCTCCTGATTTCATAAAAACATGACATTTCCAGTTAGCCTTTTTTTTTCTTTCTCAGCTGGAAATATCCTCCAGCAACCTTTATAATATATTATCATCCTGCTACTATTATATTATCTCAGTCACTATTAATGAGTGTTTTAACTCCAGCAGCCAGCCAAGTCTGATTTTTCTCCAGTTCAATGTTCCTATCCAGTAGCAGCCGCTTGACATGTTCATGGAGGTTCTACCTCCGTGTTCTAGAAAGAACAGATTGACAACTTTCAACTATAAAACCATGTGTACTGCAGAAGTATGCAGAGTTAAGATTAAAATGCCTTCATGACTAGCTGAAACTGTTACCCTCTTATGGATAGAGCAGAATAACAATTCATATTCATTATACATTATTTTATACTTTGTTGTTTTATTGTATATGGTATGTATGATATGTTACCCACCATCTTTGTAGTATAAATTATGAAGTAAATCCTCAATCTAATAAAACTAACTGGTGATTGTATAAAAATGTAATTTGCTGACTACTAATTGAACAAGTTTCTTGCTTGATTCCCAATTTTTTAACTACTTTATTGCTGCAGGTTCATGCTACACATCCCCTTTTATGTACATTTTATTGCTTTGTACTATTATAATGATTGTTATATTTAACCAAATTGCAGTCTAACCTTCCTCTTTATCCTTCACCCAACCTTTGTCAGTCATGTTAGAAAATATTTCTGTGTACTTTTACATTGTGTTTATGTAACCCTATGTTACCTGGTTTTTCTTCTTTCTAACCTTTCCCACCTCCCTATCTCTCTCATCAGGATTTCTGGCAGGTACTGATAACAATAGCATGCATTTGTTTCTGGACATTAAATCTCTGCATCATACGGAAGGGGCAGACTGCCTGCGCTCCAGTAACAGAGTTGACCCCACTTTATATAGAAACCTTTATACACTGGGTATTCATTGATGGTATTTGCTGAATATTTATAGTTTCCATTGACATGGGCTACAGGTCATTCTCATTTGCAGTCATTGGCTAGAATATTTTGCCTGCTTAAGTTTGCTGAATAATGCATTGCTATGCCTGCATGTACTATATACTATATACCTAGCATTAGAAAAGCCTGCATATTTGAAACTTTAAGATTTTGTTTTTGTCTTCATAAAACCAATAATTGAAATATGTTGGTGAAAGTTAATATATCCAAAAAAAGGTTGCTAAAAGAAAAATGTAAAGGCTGTCACTGCAGAATTCTATCTGAATATAATAGTTGGTTGCAAGTCATGCTAAAGCTCTAACTTTTGAAGCTTTAGATCAACATAACAGCCCGGCAACCAGCATTTTCAGAAGAAATTAGTAATGGCAATCTACATATTTCTCTTAGAACGAGTTTCCATTAATGTCAGCTTTACTGCTTTTGAATGTTTAGTTTCAAGCTCCGTTTTTGATTTTAGAGAAGTCTGTAGGGATGAGTTATGGATTTATTTCATAAACCTTGATTAAAACTCATGAATTTCTCATCAGTTCTGTACTCTGCATAAACATCCCTCTGAATGGTATTCATGTTATAAACCAGTAAATCAAAAATTCAAGCTAATCTTATATATCATGGCTTACATCAGTACAAAAACCACAATAAATATTACTATTACTTCATTGAAAATGAAAGAAGTTATATACTGAATAGCTTATTGTTCTTTTTTTATTACCTGATAATGTGTGAAGTGGTGGCTTGCCAAGTTATTTAGTAGTATTACTGAACCCATATTTATTATTATTAATATTATTATTATTATTAAACAGGATTTATATAGTGCCAACATATTACACAGCGCTGTACATTAAATAGGGATCATTTCCACATAGAAAATTACCATCTTCCAGCAATGAAACCTTGATGTATCTATACCAAAACATAAATTTTTCCATTAGTTTTGGATAGGGAAATAGGTTTAGAGCTTCTGTTGGGTCTTACTTCACTCAAATGCTCTATTAGAGAGTTTCCTCCACTTCCTGCCAGGTAAACAAAAAGAAAACTCTTAAGAAAAAAAATGATTTATGTCTATGTTGTTATTAGGTTAATTAGGACACTGCTAGAGCTCCTACCGTGTGTTGTTTTATATTTTTCTATTGCAGAGATTTCTTTTTCCCAGTTTTCTGGTTTAACGTGAGAAGAATTTTTGTTTAATAAAGCCCTGGATAGCAAAAAATTAACTAACTGTTTTCTTATCCAGTGATGAGGGAGAAATGTGGGCTGCCATTGCTGATCTCATAAAGGAAATGCTAGTTGACTAGATGCCATAAAGGTTTGAAAATTCTAAGACATATTCTAAGGCATATTTTGACTTTACTACATGTTTTTAGTAAACCTTAGTAGCTACCTTCTCAGAAGGAGGTCAGTATTTGTAACTCCTGATAACCCTTAGCACAGGTTTCTTGTAAAAAAAAGAAATCCCTTGTAAGTTTTTATGTTAGTAAGAGAAAAGGAGAAGTTATTTAGTCCTACAGTGTCAATGCTACCCCATTATTGATAATGTACTGTATTTTCGGGTTTTTATATGTTTTCAGCTGACCATGGTCATGAAATAATGATTGGACTTGCATGCATGATCACAAACTTTCTCTAGTGGCATGAGAGCCCTTATTTAGGACCATGAAAATAATGGCAGATGTGAACAGACAGTCATTTAAGTTGTTGGTTATTGCTCCATAGATGATAGATTCTGGCTTGATCTGGCAAAAAAGGCCAGATCAGAAGGTTGCCATTTAAAGGGCAGCTTTAGTATTTCAAAAGAGAAAAAATCCTGTGAAATCTGCGAAATCCTGTGAAATGTCAATACATCTCAAAATGGGGAATTGCAATATCAAGTTTGATCAATGCTGTACTTTTGAAATGCAGTACCGTAGGTGATATTTATCAATTTTCACATGGCAAGCTGTGCTAAAAGGTGAGCCAGATTTATATATTTATATTTATTGCTAGATTACAGTTTGTCATACTTTAAGGTCCTCAGGGAACTTCTGCTATGCCTACTATATGGACAGCTTACAGTACATTAGTGTGGTGGTCAGGGAGAAGAATCCCTCTTACACTGCAAGCAGTTTGGAAGACTGTCACCCTTACAGATAGCCAAAAATATATTTCAAGTAACTTAACCTGACCTGAGGGGCACAAAAACTGCTCATTGCTTAAATAACCCCTAGAACGTCTGAAGACCTAAAAATTTGCTTTGATAAGACATAGTTTACACTGGTGGTATTTTACATCATTTGAAAACACCCTTTTTTAAACCAAGCCATGTGGCAAAGAAGAGATAGAATAGGTGAAAATGCCCTAAAATGCCAACAAAAAACTATGCATGCTTATAAACACCCGAGAGTGTTTCCGAGATTATTATGGGTATTTTATGAGTGTCCAAACACTGCAGGGTACACTTTATTTGCTGCCCAAAAACACCTCTGTGTTTACTGGTCCTTTGGAATGAATGGCTGATTTTACATTTTAGCCTTTTAAATGCAGCATTCTTATGGCAGGTTAAGAAAATCTCTTAAATCTATTTAGTTACCTAATGCAATATATTCTTATAATGGTCTTTCAAACTGTACTAATATTTAGGCATGCGTTAATTTGAAATAATTAGCATGAATTCGTGAAGAAATCATATGCTGTTAAATAAACAAAAAGCACAGTTAATGTTTGAATTGCTTTCAGCCTGCAGCTTTACATTTTATTATTTTGTGTTTGCTACATATTTATAATAACTCCTACTGTAACAATGACATTAGGAAATTGTCATCTTATAGCTGTTTTTCATAGTAGCCGTGTGTCCCCTTTTTTGTATAAATGTAGTAAACCGCATAATGAGAAGCAAATGCTAATTGTATTAATCATATCTGGACTAATGAAGTATTGATTGTTGGGGTATAGGAGGAAATCATTTTTATAGATTCTTTTCACTGTATTCCCAAGTGAAGGCTGTGGAAACTTTATGAACAAATAGCAAATCATTTAGAAAAACTATTAGTAATAGAGATCATTATGATGATGGAAATTCACAGCCTGACTTACAATGCACTGCATATTCTTCTGTCAGATGTGTCCCTATCTTCAAGGGCAGAGCACCCTTTTTTTTTTTAATTTCCATCAATTTGTAGTATGTATAAAATGCATGGAACAGAAAGATAGTAAAGCAGCGCTTTACAGCATACATAGATTAATTCACATCTGTCCCTGTCACAATCTAATGTCCATACTACCTCAAATTCTAATTGGGCAATTTTGTAAAATAACATAATGTTTCTTTGGATTGTGGAGAAAAATTAAAATACCTTAAGACCAAAAATTATTAATTACAAATACACTTATCTTTTAAATTGCAGGTAATGCAGACAAAGCAGTTTATTCTGTAAGATAAAATGCAATATAATAATTTATAGCCAGCTCTTAGCTGTACTTGGATAACAAAAAATGAGCACTGGTATGGCTGGCTTTTGGTTCTATAGTAGCTTCACTTAACATTGAACATGAAACTGAGCCTTAAGATTGTTCCATATCTAAGTATAAAGCATAAACTAAGTATATTAAAAAAAAAAAAAACACAGAGGATTATTAATAAAAGCAAGGGTATGTTAGAAGGCTTTAAACATTCTTATGAATCTTATATTAACCAATATCATTCAAATTTTTATTTTCCATCAGTCATTTTCACAGATTTTCAATCTGACCATTCTCCATGAAGCACTATGCACTAAAGTTTGTTTGATAAGGCCTTACAACTATATGGCATCTAGCAAGCATTAAAACATAAAACATGTGAAAGCAAAAATCAGTTTGGTTGTCACTGCATATATTTAGCACATTTATCTTCCATAGATATACAGATTGGAACCATGTGAAAAGATGCTATCAGATGCCTTTTTTTTTTTTTAGTTAGTGACTCTTGCTATGAATCTGGTACTTTGCTTTGCTTTTAATGCATTCAGATGCTTTGCTGTACTATGCTTTCATGATCTTAAGTTACTGCACAAGGTAGTACATTTGTGTGTTCCCAGGAGAGGCAAACTGATGAATCACCCTGCTTCCAGTTCATTTGTTTCACACATTGATGACTCTTAAACCCAAATAGTGTGTTTTAAAACCATATGGGACCTGATTGATTTCCTGTATTCAATCAAGTATAGGTGGTCTCTAAAGGGCATAGAATGTTGTAATTAATTGTACCATGAAAGCAAAAAGAAAACTGGAATTACCCTGCAAGTTGGTTATAGGATATCATGCTGCTTTCTGCACTGGTAGAGACAGTGATGAAAAGCTCAGAGGTTAAATAGAGCCATTCATATAGAACAGATACATTATGTTTTCTTCATTTCCAGTGGGGTTTACTCTGTGCATGCTTATCTCCAGTGGCCTGGGGGTTTGAAAGCTTGCCTTAAATGAATTGAAATAGAATGCTTGACTTGAATTATGAGCAGAGCTAGTCTGAAGGTGAATACAAACTAAATATAAGGGCCAGAATGTGTATTTCCCTTTCCAGTCCTAATACCTAAGAATAGGTCATATAAGGTCAGTTTGTGAAATACAGAATGGACAGGTAATCTGTATGATATATGGGTTGTAACTTACTTAGTGGTGACCTGTTTCTGCAACTTACTTTGAAGACTTCAGACCCCCCCCCCCCCTTTTTTTTTAATTCCAGGAAAAGTTTGGTTGCCTTTTCTTTATTTCTGTCCAAAGTTTGTCTGATTTCCCATGTGAATTGTTTATTTTGCAATGTAAATCACACAAGGGAATAACCACAATCACATTCAAGGGAGGGAAAATGAGTCAAAGTGCAGGCACTTGTTAAAAAATGAAAATGGACTTGAAGGGGAAGATAGACCATCTGTAAATAAGATTTTTGCTAGAGCGCATATTGCATGATGATCTAGCTTACTACTCACAGTACAGAGTGCAATATTATGAATAAAACACAATGATGTCCTTATGACAGAATTGTTTATTGCCTGTATGCTGCAAGAATCCTAGAATAGATCCTAAGAAGGAAGGACAGAAACATACTTCTACTTTTCCTAGTTTTCATTACTAGTGCAAAATATGTTCCGGTGGTTGCAATATGAGCATCAAGGTGCATTTTCTGCATAGCCATCTTTCTAACTTCCCGGAAAACCTTGGTGCAGTCAGTGATGAGCAAGGTGAACGATTCCACCAAGATTTGAAGGTTATGGAAGGACGGTATCAGGGTAGATGGGATGTACAAATGATGGCTGACTATTGTTGAAACACCCGGCGGGATTGTCCTAACACTGAACGCTCTAGGAAAAGCTATAAGCGTAAATTTTTACCTTAACCGCTTACCCGATTCATTTCCAAATGATTTACTTTAAAAAAAAAATGTCATAGAGTAACAATAAATCCTCTGTATAAACAAAAGAAACTTAAACAAACAGTAGATTCAAGTTAATTATTTCATTGTTTTTTCATTGTATTTAAAATGTGTATGTTTTTTTGACAAAAATGGAGGGTACCCTGTATCGTAAAAGCTGGATGTGATAGCAAAACCTGGGGTCATTTCTGAATTCACCTCCTAAAAATTATTAAAAAACAAGTGTAAGATCTAACTCAACAAAAAATGCATTCCCCAGTGTAGTGTGGATCATGCCTAGAGCGAATTGTAGGCCAGAGAAACATAAAATAGCAACTATGATCCTTTATTTCGCCCTTCATAACAAACAAGACTTCAAACCTCTTCACTATTTAAATGTTGCTGCTCATTTCAAATAACATATTATGATGGTGCAGCTATTATAAAACAAATCAACAGTTTTTAGCATCTCTTCAGCTGCAGTAACTGTGTATAATTCCATTAAGTGTGAAGAGGGATACATTATTCTTATCAATGTTATCCTCAGAGTTTTTTTTAATACTCCGAGCAGCTGAAGAACTCGGCTTCTCCTTCCCATTAATTAAAGTAGATAATTGTGACTGAAATGGTAATCGTGTTCCCAAGAAAACCAAGATTCACTCTAGATTGCAGTATCATTATTTAATAAGAGCAAACTGCAGTTTATTTGATGCGTTCGGAAAAAATAAAATTATTTAGCAGTAAATGCTAAAGATTAAAGGAAATATATTAAATTAGTTGCCCTTCTCTGTACCCTTTCTGGTTTCCAGGCAACTTTTTTTGCAAATTGGCAGCACAACTGAGACATTATGTTCCCTCATGCTGATGGTTTGGCTTCAATGCAAGTTGCTGACCCTGAAAAAGTACAGAAATAAGGCATTCTGACATTTTTTAACTTCGGTTTCTATCATTTTCCTTCCACATTTATGATTAAAAGTATTAAAAAGTTGACCAGGCAACCTGCATTTTTAGATGGAGGTCTGCAATGGTAGCCCCTATCATAGCAGCTGTATTTTCAAGTGAGTCTACCATCAGAAACATTTTTTCATGGTTGCCTAATATTGTGTATAGGTAACTCTTCCAGGTATATAAAACTTCTTACAAATATTACAGTGGTACCCTTGACAATGCCTTCAGGGTCTTTTCTTTTCAGAAGGATGGTGCCATCCTGGTTTAGGTATCAGCATCTATCTCCAGCACCACTTGGATAATTGTTTAGAGATGGCACAAGCTTGTAAATCCTGGCTGTGCTATTGCTAAAATACCCAAATATTTGACAGATACCTGGAAGTACACCTATTTTTTTTTTTACAAGACCATATTCAGAGATCATAATGGTTTAGGGAAATATACTGTACATACTGAGTTAAGTCTATTGTACAGACTCCCTGCTTCTTTTGTTACCAGTGATGGTATATTGTTATTTATTGGTAATGTCCTTGAATGGTATTGAGTTTTTAAACAATGAGAATAATACAAAAATAGGTAAAGAATACAAAGCACATAAGCATACCAAGCTTATGCTTGGAGACTGATACCAATTTCAGAGTGATAGAAATACTAAACATCATGAAAGATCTGCTGAGTAAATATGGAAGGTATATTGTTTTTAGAGAAAAAGAAATAGTACAGGAAGGAAGAAAAAGGAAGGCTGAAGAAAACTGAAACACCCATAACTACGACCCCATGATCAGACTTAACAAGATTGTCATTGAGAGCCCTGTGAGCTTCACTTTAGTCCCAACTCAGTTTATTTAACCTCAAGCCCCTCAAGGTAAAGGATCATTGATTTCCATGATTTGGCTAACACAATTCAAGCTGCTACATCAAAAGAAAAAAACAACAAAACGTGTGTTTGGGTACTACAAAATGTGTTTGGCTTCTTATTAAAAATGTAGAAGAAGGGCATTCCCTGTTAGCAGAAAACAAATGAAGAATTGATCTCTCTGGCAGGACACTCTGATGAACCTTGTGTCACTTATAGTATGTCATTTAATTTCCCAGATACAAGTGTAGGATGGGAACAGAATACATCTTTTGTAGGATCTATTTCTATTTGAGTAAGTTCTTTTTATTTAATTATATAATATTGTCTGAGAAAATTACGACTGGAGAGAATTTATCGTATTTCCTGTGCCAGTGACAGTAACAAGAAGTAGGTCTGAATCTACCCAGTTGGGTACCCAGCCTACCCAGTAGGCCTACAAGTTTTTATAGAGAAATAGTTATGCTAAATTAAGTACAGATGGGCAGTTTTTAACAGCAGGATCACAGTTCATTGGTCATTGGTCACCAACCAATCATAAGCCCTGGTTATCACCAAAATGAATCAGAATGATTGAAATCTATTTTTGTACAGGCTTTTGATTGTGGTGAGGTTTTGGAGATGCTTCATGCTGCATCTCAGTGTGCTGTTTTTATAGACTTCCAACCTCTGCCGCAAATGTATGTCGAAAACACCTAAAGAATGCTCCTGGATGCCTTGTGCTTGAAATGTGTGCCCAGGACAGTGTGGTTGACAAACACCAATCTAAAGCCAATCTTAGCCAATCAGTGTTTATGACAAGGGTGGCTTGCAAACTACTTTTAAAAACGCAGCTTTAGGAGGAGAGACAAAAGAGAAAAAGAGGGAGGGGGGGGGGGCTAAATAAAACTTTAAAAAACACATACAGCCATGTAACAAGATCATAACTCCATTATGTTTCCACAATTTTTTATTTGGAGGGCTTGGTTTCCTCATTGTTTTATATCTCTTAAATGGTTTACTAAGTTTGGGTTTATTTTTCATTACATCCTGTAATACTGCGGATACTGTGATTTCACTACGTTCAACATTTATTGTGTACCATATTTATCAGTATATATTTGTCTTTTGTTTTTCAATGTTTTGTAAGAAAATTTCCTAAAAATAAACCCTTAATAAACAGAGGAACAAAAACAATTGCTAAAATAAAGTGAAAGGTTTGATTGTTTTTTGTTTTTTATCTAGAAGAGAAATGCAAAATCTAATAATAAATACTTGTTTTATGTTTCTCCTTTTAGTTGTGCAGTTCTGTTTGTTCTCTGTCAATAAAGTTTTCCGTGTTGTCGGAGTGAAGGATTGTGGGTGTTGTAGTTCGCAGAGCTTCCTGTCTTCTCTGTACTTTTTGAAACTTTGACCTAATTTTTAGAGTTAGAACCTTTTTTTTATTTTTCAGACATGCACAGTATGCAGATTATTAAAGCACAACAACTAATATAACAAAAGTATTGGAATAAAGTGAATTACAAAGAACCAATTACAGGTGATATTTGTTGTATGAAATGCAATGATGCAACAAGGGGGGAAGAGAAAGTAGAGCATATGCAAAGCAGCTTTATTATTAAGCAAATGATAGGCATACTATGTAGTTTCCCCAAAGGTGGAAATAATTGTTTGTTTATTATTCAAAGAGAGAGTGGCAAAACAGGATTTCCACACCTCAAATAACTTATTGATGCGAGTTTCTTTCTCCATTGATCCCTCCATCCACACCATCTGAAACATGTACCATAGTTTTTCCTGAAACAAGGCAAGAGTAGAATGTTGCTAAGAGAATGCCGCATCCTTTGTTTGTGTGCCTTGCCAAATCACCAAAAAACTTAGGAGACCACTGTTCTCCATAAAGAGTTAGAATATTTTGTTTTTCCAATACTGCTAAATTTTTTTTTTATTTTTTTTTTTACAGATTTGGGCCTGGATCAGTTTATCATAAAGCGTTATGATGGAAAGGTGAGTACTTCCTTCGTAAAAAATTAAATTAAGTACCATTTCCTAAGTATGCAACACAATCACATTTTGGTATTGTGGTTTTATCTTTTTTTTTCTTCTAAAATCTACGTATTTTTTTTACATTCAGTATAAAAATAAAAAAAATATATATGAATTTAATTTGTGATCTGTAAGACTATATGTAGGCAGTTACTGTTTCTAGCCAGGAAAGCTCAAGTGGAAAGCACTTGTCCTACCATAACAATTATTTTGTCTGTCCCTTTTATAGTGTGTGTGTTCCTGAACATGTTTCCTGCTTCTATACATCTTTCAAGTTTTCGTTATTTTAATGAGTAGAATTGTATTATGAACTATATTAACATTTTTCTGTGTAAATGATGTAGCCAGGAAATGATTAAACTCTGTACATTTTATGAATTATTTGTCCCTGCGGAGTGTTACATGGAATAATATTAATCAACTAACAAGGATACATTGTAGATAAAAGCTGATGACACACCGCTGAAAGCTCTTTATTAATTTGTAAAGACAAATTGTGTTCTCTGTGAAATTGTTCCATCATCTAGACTCTGCATTAAAACAGTTGTGCTAATTTTGTAAACAGGCCTTTCTTCTTCTATCTGCATAGGTGAGGTCATACCTTATTATTAGTAACCTGCCTTTAGTTTAGGATGATATGCATTTGTAGTTTAGCGGTTTTTAAATAAATGTCATGAATAAAAAATGTGAGTAGTTGGTGCACATGACCCTTGTAAGTAAAGCTGATGAACTCCATGATTAAGGTCTTTATTTCAACCCAGCTTCCCTATTGTTTAGCACATGCATTATTATTATTTGTTCATACTTTGTTTAAATCGGCATTGTCCAGCCTTTTTGTTCCCGGGTGAGATTGCAGATTTTTCAACACCTCAAGGGCAAAAATACCTGTAATAAAATCTGCAGTAAACTAACCCTTCCAGTGGTGAGGGATTAGTTAAACTGATTTAGAATCTTGATGTATACACTTACATTCCACATGTATACACAAAATAGGTTTATGTAAAAAGTAACATTGGTCAGGTGAAAAACCAAAGTACAGATTGCAGGGGATAAGGAGTATGTAATGTACCAAGTTCATTGATTGGGCATGTGTAACCTACACATGGTCAAAACTGTAAAATGTTAAAGTGGTAAAGTATCATAGAGCCCAAGTGTGGAAGTCATTGGTATGTAAATGTAGTACATTGTGCAAGGGTCAGGAGTGTAGTTAAAGAGGAACTATACTCCAAAAAAACAAAAAAAAAACACCTTCAATCCCACAAAACAGGGTGATCACTCCGGGGGTGTCCGCCATCTGGTCCCGCGACGTCCCGGAGCCGGTGCTCCAGGCCCTGCCATCTTCATCTTCTCTTCCTGGTTCTTCATCCTATGTCACCCGAACCCAGGCGCGAGATTGGGTGACATACTTACAAAAAAATTGTCAATCTCACGGCGCATGTGACACCGGCAAATTTTTCTCGTTGAGCAAAACGATTTTTTTTTTTTTTTTTGCACCTAAAACAAAACAAAAAAAACAAAACAGAATTTTTACCAGACATAAAAGGGTTCTCTACCCTTTTATGTAAAGTGAAAATTCTGAGTTTAGGTACCCTTTAAGAGATCTGCTTATAATTTATTGCTATATATCTATCCATAGTCTGGTAGTATTCCCCTATGAGGCATTTATTCAGCAACCACTCACGTATATACACACACCTATGCACATACATGTACCCACACACACACAATATGAATACTCACTGGCTGCCAATCACCTTCTACAACTGCCCCTTTTCAGTTTTTTATGTCCTCTAGGCCCCTGCAGACTGGCACCTGATACAAAGCAACTACTTACTGCTCTATATAGTAAACAAAGCCTGGAAGTTTGCTTAGTTTCTCTGTTTGGCTCTGGAAGATAAAGCAAGTAAGAAAATAAATGCTGTGCCTGCTGTGTTTACAAGTTGAAGCAGTAAGCAGCTTTGTTAGGTCCATAGGCTTGCATGATGGGCAGGGCTCTAGCTTACAAGAAATATGTTGGACAACTCATGTTTAGGTCATTGAGCAGTTAGCAGATTTATTACCTGCTAATTCTATCTGATTTCTTTAGAAATTCCCACAGTTGGGAGAAGAAACCTGTAAGGAGGAATATGAGGCAAATATGTGGGCAGTGACAAAGGTTTCCACTTTATTGCCACTGCATCTGTAACCGAAAAGCTTGCTAGCATTCACACTGATTATTATTATTACTACACAGTATAGCACCGACATATTACGTAGCGCTTTACAAAGTCCATAGTCATATCACTAGCTGTCCCTCAAAGGGGCTCACAGTCTAATGTCCCTACCATAGTCCTATGTCATTAATACAGTCTGAAGTTAGACTATTCCCCAATTTTTGGTGGAAGCAAATTAACCTAACTACATGTTTTTGGAATGTAGGAGAAAAATGTAGTACCTGGTTAAAACCCATGCAAACACGGAGCACCTGCAAACTCCATACTGATAGGGTCTTGCTCCCAAATTTAAACTTGAGACCTAGTGCTACAAAGGCAAAAGTGGTAACCGCTGAGCCACTGTGGTGATTCCCCAAAGCTGAAAGCTTTTCTCCAAATCAAAGGCAGAATTAAAGTTTTGGGCATTGCACATTGATGTAATTCGAATGGAATTTTTTCAAAGTCAAACTCATAAACAGGAATACACTATGCAAAATCACATCCCCTTTTTTTTGATTGACAGTGTACAAAAATGGCACTTGTAATAGACAAATATCTATTATAAATATTACTCTTGTTTTTAAAATATAACTTGTCTGCTCTCTATTACATTGCATGAGCTACCCAAACCACTGCTAGATAAAAAGTAAGCTATGATGTTTAGGCCAAAAGCACCTCTTTTTAACCCCATAGTTTAGTACCTCTGTTTTAAATGTTGGGGGGGAAAAGTGTTTACATTTTTTTTCTCCAGTGTTCAGCCACAATCCTATTTGTATGGCCAGTTTTAACACGACCACCCCCACCCCCCCGGGTATGTCGTTACATGGTTTTTGTGGTCTTCAGTTTGTTTGTAACATAGTAATGTTATAAGGTCTTGTGTAAAATTAATCTCCAATTCTATTAAATATATTGGCACAATGTGGTTTTGAAAACGAGCCATTGAAATTACTATACTACAAAATTACTAAATTGGAATATATACTAAGTGCTTCAACAGTTTACTATGTAGCTGATTCAATATTTTTATGTCCAACTTTAAACAGCCTGTTTTAATGACTTAATTTTCAAGTTCTTTTTTTGATTGAGGCAATTTGCCTCAAGGTTGTCTACTAGGCTGTTGGTGAAAATATATCCTGTTGTCCTAGGAAAGTTGAATTGATCTTCAGCTTTTTTTTTTTTTCCAAAAGACTTTGAAGAAAACTTGAGCTGTTAAATCTCTAACCTACATCTGACTCTGCAGTACCATGCAGAGATTGTCCTTGAACTAGCGCTTAGACTTCTACAGTCCTCATTAACATTTACATGCTTCTCCTCCCCTGAGCTAGCAGTAGAACCTCAGGTTTCTTATTAGAAATGTAAGCGGCATCATCTCCTTTATCGGAGTGCATCACTGACTAATTACTGAATTTGCCTGCTCAAGCCCTTTCTTCCTTTGTGCATTTTTTAAAACCTGTTGTCCAAAATACAGTGAAAATAAAGAATGAATAGAGCTCCAGGAACACGGATAAATATAAAATGCACGTTTAAAATAAAATCCCTAATGGGAATTAAATGCTGGTTTTCTCATAAATGCAGCCATATAGTTAGTTCTCAAGAAAGGCCAAGTAGAACTTTAACATTCTCTATTGTCGATGAGACATGGAAAGAAGTAGACATTTGAATGCAGATTTTGTTAGAAATAATTCTTTCGGGATTGGTTATCAACTCTGCGTTGAAAATGTCACTGCCTATAAATCCCTTCTTATAGAATATTATATTTACATCTAAAGCTTGATTTAATGGTTCTGAAATGCACTGGGTGACATTAGCTGAACTTTGCTCTTCCAAATTTTTAACATGATGCTCCCATAGAATTGTAATCTTGCTGCACTTTCTGCATTAATTACAAATTTGTCACATGTCAACTAAAAGAGTTTCTTTAAAAAGAAATTGTAAAAATGCAAATTTCTTTCGTTTGTTTCACGTGGTGTTATCTTAAAAAAACTACTTATAAGCGTTCAAATCTTTTTTTTATTAAGTGCAGTTCTCCATTTCCTATAATATACTTTTCCAATCCATCATACTGAAAGGAGTTAATTTCTGGGTAATAGCTCTACTTTTAAAAGTATCTGTCATTTGATTTGGAATAGCTGCTTCACCACAATACCCGACTAGAAGAGCTTTCAACTAAACCTGGAATGTTGCTTAAAGGAAAAAGTTTGTTCGTCACCAGGAAAATGCTCAAGCGACAGATGTAATAATTCTTTTTGGCTACTACAGCCTTTAAAGGGTTCTATTTTTGTTAAATATTATAAAAAAGGTAACTTTATTACTCTTCCTCAACACTCCTAGCAGTATTCCCGAGTGTGACTTAGGGTGAATTTTACCTGTAAAAAGCGGTATTTCTGAGTCACACTCGGGGTCGTTTATAACTAAAAAAAAATTTCCTTGTTCTGTCGCTGTCCCCCGGAGTCCTGCAGGTCCTGGGGACATGTCCTCCGATCTCCAGCCGCACAATGCAGCGACCATCTCCAGATTTTTGTGTTTTATTTAAAGTTTATTATTACATTTATTAAATGTATTAAACATCGGTGAGTTATGCCTAAGAATTACAGCCTATAATATATATAACGCTTTTTGCATGGAATTTTGGATGGAATTAGACCGCTAGGGAGGTTAAAGAAAAGGGGCTCTCATTAACCTTTATACTCCCTAAAGAAGTCTGTACTTTCAGGATGTAGAAGTAGGTGAAGTAGTCTTGTCAAGTAGGTGAAATACATTTTGTTAAATTTGTTCTATTGTTATGTAAGAGCTCAAGGAAGACTATTTTTCACAATTGGGTATATATTTTCTTTCATTTCCTGTCCAGTAGACAAACCAGGAAGCCAGAGTATATATCTCCAAAATAAAGAAAAACCTTTTTTCCCTTCTATTCTTATAGTGACTACTTTACCTTTTAGTCTTTTTTCCCTGTGCCATGAGAATTTTCAACAGGCTCAGGCAAGATTCAGTATTATGTTATTTTCATTCTACCTGCATTACATTTCTACTGTATTTACAAGGTTGAAAATAAGAAGGCATAGTTTTAGGCTTTAGGCATGTCTTTTCTCAGTTGGCTGAGATTATATTGGATGCATGGATAGGTTTAGCAAAAAAACACTGGCGTTTCTTTTATCCTCCAGCTTTTTGTCTCCCATCATTAGGTGATACATATATAAGCTATGCCAGTATGTTAATGTTACAAGCACTGTATGATCAGTAAGTAGCATTGATAAGAACAGAAGAAGTCTATTGTCGTGGGGTGCCTCTAATCTGATGATCAAAACATAGTACACCATGACTACAATACCTTTTGTGGTAGAAGCAAAGCAAAAAAAAGATAGCAATGGCATATGACATACTTGCTAATATTTACTGGTATAAATATGCTTTTATTGTCTAGTTAACCATTATACATTTCATTCAGTATATTACCGTCTCTTAAATAGCAGCAGTTACTCCTGTGGTAAAGTCTGGGATGATATCCCTTTTAGATATTTTTTTTTCCAGTTGCAGTATACCCTCCACACATCATTCTGTTTTTCCCCTGGCAGCTACCTCAAACACCAGCTGTGTGCATAATCAGTTGTATTAGTGCTAATTGTTCCCTCAATAAATTCTTTATCTAGCATTATGAGGTCTTCCTATTGGCCAGCGATGTTGAACTATACCCAGCTATCTGTCTTTACATAGCTGCAGGGAAGTTGAAACGGTATTGATTTTGTCAGTGGCCCATTACACATGTAAAATCTGCTTGACATTTTGCTTTTGCATTCCGTGCTGCAGTTTTTGTGTCCACACTCGGAGAGGGCATAGTTATGGAACATAGGAACTAGATTTTCTTTTCTTTTGCCACATGTATTAATAACCTCCGTTCTGGCTTTGAGCTCTGTTAAAAATTAAACTGGATTATTGCAGTATAGGAAATTGCATTTAGCTGGAAAGCTAGGTTCCTACATTTAGTAATTTACTACGTACAAAATAATTTCAACAATCTACTAGGGGAATTTAAGCACACTCCTGTACCTGAGATCTTGTGTGCTAGGAAGGCAAAAAAGTCATTTTTTATAAAATACTCACCAGATTTAGCCTGTCCGCAAATTTAAATGGCAGATCACCCACATCCGCATTCTTCATCAGTAGTTTATTGTATTGTCATGGCCTGAGAGGATTATTCATTATTATATTGTGTATTTTAAAGCTACACTGCCCTAATACTATATACACTGTATATACGTAGTCTTGTTGTTTCCATACTGTGCCTACCCTTTGTAAAGACCCTTGGTAATGGCGGTGAAATACTATTAACCTAGGCAAAGGTTATTGTAAGAAGCTCTCATTTACAATAATCGGGCTCATTATTACTAAATATTTCATACTCTGATTTATTACCTACAAGCCAATCATTTAACATTATATCCTCCTGATTTCATAAAAACATGACATTTCCAGTTAGCCTTTTTTTTTCTTTCTCAGCTGGAAATATCCTCCAGCAACCTTTATAATATATTATCATCCTGCTACTATTATATTATCTCAGTCACTATTAATGAGTGTTTTAACTCCAGCAGCCAGCCAAGTCTGATTTTTCTCCAGTTCAATGTTCCTATCCAGTAGCAGCCGCTTGACATGTTAATGGAGGTTCTACCTCCGTGTTCTAGAAAGAACAGATTGACAACTTTCAACTATAAAACCATGTGTACTGCAGAAGTATGCAGAGTTAAGATTAAAATGCCTTCATGACTAGCTGAAACTGTTACCCTCTTATGGATAGAGCAGAATAACAATTCATATTCATTATACATTATTTTATACTTTGTTGTTTTATTGTATATGGTATGTATGATATGTTACCCACCATCTTTGTAGTATAAATTATGAAGTAAATCCTCAATCTAATAAAACTAACTGGTGATTGTATAAAAATGTAATTTGCTGACTACTAATTGAACAAGTTTCTTGCTTGATTCCCAATTTTTTAACTACTTTATTGCTGCAGGTTCATGCTACACATCCCCTTTTATGTACATTTTATTGCTTTGTACTATTATAATGATTGTTATATTTAACCAAATTGCAGTCTAACCTTCCTCTTTATCCTTCACCCAACCTTTGTCAGTCATGTTAGAAAATATTTCTGTGTACTTTTACATTGTGTTTATGTAACCCTATGTTACCTGGTTTTTCTTCTTTCTAACCTTTCCCACCTCCCTATCTCTCTCATCAGGATTTCTGGCAGGTACTGATAACAATAGCATGCATTTGTTTTTGGACATTAAATCTCTGCATCATACGGAAGGGGCAGACTGCCTGCGCTCCAGTAACAGAGTTGACCCCACTTTATATAGAAACCTTTATACACTGGGTATTCATTGATGGTATTTGCTGAATATTTATAGTTTCCATTGACATGGGCTACAGGTCATTCTCATTTGCAGTCATTGGCTAGAATATTTTGCCTGCTTAAGTTTGCTGAATAATGCATTGCTATGCCTGCATGTACTATATACTATATACCTAGCATTAGAAAAGCCTGCATATTTGAAACTTTAAGATTTTGTTTTTGTCTTCATAAAACCAATAATTGAAATATGTTGGTGAAAGTTAATATATCCAAAAAAAGGTTGCTAAAAGAAAAATGTAAAGGCTGTCACTGCAGAATTCTATCTGAATATAATAGTTGGTTGCAAGTCATGCTAAAGCTCTAACTTTTGAAGCTTTAGATCAACATAACAGCCCGGCAACCAGCATTTTCAGAAGAAATTAGTAATGGCAATCTACATATTTCTCTTAGAACGAGTTTCCATTAATGTCAGCTTTACTGCTTTTGAATGTTTAGTTTCAAGCTCCGTTTTTGATTTTAGAGAAGTCTGTAGGGATGAGTTATGGATTTATTTCATAAACCTTGATTAAAACTCATGAATTTCTCATCAGTTCTGTACTCTGCATAAACATCCCTCTGAATGGTATTCATGTTATAAACCAGTAAATCAAAAATTCAAGCTAATCTTATATATCATGGCTTACATCAGTACAAAAACCACAATAAATATTACTATTACTTCATTGAAAATGAAAGAAGTTATATACTGAATAGCTTATTGTTCTTTTTTTATTACCTGATAATGTGTGAAGTGGTGGCTTGCCAAGTCATTTAGTAGTATTACTGAACCCATATTTATTATTATTAATATTATTATTATTATTAAACAGGATTTATATAGTGCCAACATATTACACAGCGCTGTACATTAAATAGGGATCATTTCCACATAGAAAATTACCATCTTCCAGCAATGAAACCTTGATGTATCTATACCAAAACATAAATTTTTCCATTAGTTTTGGATAGGGAAATAGGTTTAGAGCTTCTGTTGGGTCTTACTTCACTCAAATGCTCTATTAGAGAGTTTCCTCCACTTCCTGCCAGGTAAACAAAAAGAAAACTCTTAAGAAAAAAAATGATTTATGTCTATGTTGTTATTAGGTTAATTAGGACACTGCTAGAGCTCCTACCGTGTGTTGTTTTATATTTTTCTATTGCAGAGATTTCTTTTTCCCAGTTTTCTGGTTTAACGTGAGAAGAATTTTTGTTTAATAAAGCCCTGGATAGCAAAAAATTAACTAACTGTTTTCTTATCCAGTGATGAGGGAGAAATGTGGGCTGCCATTGCTGATCTCATAAAGGAAATGCTAGTTGACTAGATGCCATAAAGGTTTGAAAATTCTAAGACATATTCTAAGGCATATTTTGACTTTACTACATGTTTTTAGTAAACCTTAGTAGCTACCTTCTCAGAAGGAGGTCAGTATTTGTAACTCCTGATAACCCTTAGCACAGGTTTCTTGTAAAAAAAAGAAATCCCTTGTAAGTTTTTATGTTAGTAAGAGAAAAGGAGAAGTTATTTAGTCCTACAGTGTCAATGCTACCCCATTATTGATAATGTACTGTATTTTCGGGTTTTTATATGTTTTCAGCTGACCATGGTCATGAAATAATGATTGGACTTGCATGCATGATCACAAACTTTCTCTAGTGGCATGAGAGCCCTTATTTAGGACCATGAAAATAATGGCAGATGTGAACAGACAGTCATTTAAGTTGTTGGTTATTGCTCCATAGATGATAGATTCTGGCTTGATCTGGCAAAAAAGGCCAGATCAGAAGGTTGCCATTTAAAGGGCAGCTTTAGTATTTCAAAAGAGAAAAAATCCTGTGAAATCTGCGAAATCCTGTGAAATGTCAATACATCTCAAAATGGGGAATTGCAATATCAAGTTTGATCAATGCTGTACTTTTGAAATGCAGTACCGTAGGTGATATTTATCAATTTTCACATGGCAAGCTGTGCTAAAAGGTGAGCCAGATTTATATATTTATATTTATTGCTAGATTACAGTTTGTCATACTTTAAGGTCCTCAGGGAACTTCTGCTATGCCTACTATATGGACAGCTTACAGTACATTAGTGTGGTGGTCAGGGAGAAGAATCCCTCTTACACTGCAAGCAGTTTGGAAGACTGTCACCCTTACAGATAGCCAAAAATATATTTCAAGTAACTTAACCTGACCTGAGGGGCACAAAAACTGCTCATTGCTTAAATAACCCCTAGAACGTCTGAAGACCTAAAAATTTGCTTTGATAAGACATAGTTTACACTGGTGGTATTTTACATCATTTGAAAACACCCTTTTTTAAACCAAGCCATGTGGCAAAGAAGAGATAGAATAGGTGAAAATGCCCTAAAATGCCAACAAAAAACTATGCATGCTTATAAACACCCGAGAGTGTTTCCGAGATTATTATGGGTATTTTATGAGTGTCCAAACACTGCAGGGTACACTTTATTTGCTGCCCAAAAACACCTCTGTGTTTACTGGTCCTTTGGAATGAATGGCTGATTTTACATTTTAGCCTTTTAAATGCAGCATTCTTATGGCAGGTTAAGAAAATCTCTTAAATCTATTTAGTTACCTAATGCAATATATTCTTATAATGGTCTTTCAAACTGTACTAATATTTAGGCATGCGTTAATTTGAAATAATTAGCATGAATTCGTGAAGAAATCATATGCTGTTAAATAAACAAAAAGCACAGTTAATGTTTGAATTGCTTTCAGCCTGCAGCTTTACATTTTATTATTTTGTGTTTGCTACATATTTATAATAACTCCTACTGTAACAATGACATTAGGAAATTGTCATCTTATAGCTGTTTTTCATAGTAGCCGTGTGTCCCCTTTTTTGTATAAATGTAGTAAACCGCATAATGAGAAGCAAATGCTAATTGTATTAATCATATCTGGACTAATGAAGTATTGATTGTTGGGGTATAGGAGGAAATCATTTTTATAGATTCTTTTCACTGTATTCCCAAGTGAAGGCTGTGGAAACTTTATGAACAAATAGCAAATCATTTAGAAAAACTATTAGTAATAGAGA
>NW_027317091.1:0-30000 GCF_032062135.1 Pyxicephalus adspersus
TATAAGATTCTGTATAAACATAACCTTTCGTGCAGTTCTTTTCTGAGCTGCTATGTCCATGAATAGCAATTGCAGTCCAGGTGTTCTGAGCTGCTATGTCCATAAATGGCAATTGCAGTCCAGGTGTTCTGAGCTGCTATGTCCATAAATGGCAATTGCAGTCCAGGTGTTCTGAGCTGCTATGTCCATAAATGGCAATTGCAGTCCAGGTGTTCTGAGCTGCTATGTCCATAAATAGCGATTGCAGTCCAGGTGTTCTGAGCTGCTGTGTGCATGGATGACAATTGCAGTCAAGGTGTTCTGAGCTGCAATTGCAGTCAAGTTGCTAAGATCACCAGCTGCACTTTTGTACATACATAAAACATCATTAGGTATGGTTCATAGGCATATAAAGCCTGCACTGACTTCCCATGCCAATAATTTTTTGGAGATAAAGTGATTGGCTAGGATGGTTTTTACTGGCTGATCCAAGCTGTTTCCCCCCAGCTAGACATGGAATGCTTACCCCTATGCAGGTCAAATATGATGGCTGGTAGGAATATAGGATGGCCACCTTTAAGATATAGTTCTGTTTAGGTCTGTTGGCCACTGCAGGCCATTATCTTAGGTCTGACGGTCATTGTCTGACCTCTGTGGACAACAGCAGGTCACTATCTTTGTAGGCCGTCATCTGAACCCTGCAGGGCATCATCTGACCTCTGTAGACAAGAATGGTCACTATCTTAAGCCTGTAGACCATTATCTGACCTCTGCCAGCCATGACCTGAAATCTGTAGACTAGTGCAGGTCAATATTTTAAGTCTATAGGCCACTGTCTGAGGTTCTTATATCCTTATATGTCTAATAACTAGTAAATATGGAAAAAGAAGGCATGAATAAAAGTAAACATTAAAAAAAAGTTAGAAGTGATTGGCCCAGAAGTACCAGATATTTCCTTTATCCCCTGGAGCTAAGCAGTAGCTAAAGAAATGTAAGTATGTAATACTGGGAGAGTTCTTACAAAGAAAGTGCAGTTATCATGTTTATCCCTTTCCCTGACCTAAAGTAACCAACGCTCCCCTTATTCCAATCCAAGATCAGAAGACCACAGAAAACCCGTTTGTTTACATTCCAACTTCACAAATTTGCCTGCACATTACAGCCCAATAGACTTTTATGGAACCGTCTCGGCTCGCCTTGGGACACAACCCATAGAAATCTATGAAGAAGCAAGGTGTACTGTATAGCTGGAATGTAAGCAAACAGAAGAATCCCATCAAAGCTAAGTAATTATGGATCTGTGAAGGCGATGGGGGTTAGGTCAGGGAAATGGACAAACATGATATCTGCGCTTTATATATATGTGCAACTGTATAGCTTTGCTCTTCATAACCTGTTTTATTTTTTTTACTTGCCTTATGCAATATACACTCAAATAGTATTTTTTGCCATCTCTTTTTATTTTTGAGAAATGTCCCATCACTTCCTGCCTTGCTGAACCTTCTTCTTGAGGACCAGGACAAATTATTCTCCCAACCCCATAGAGACTCAGCCACCCCAGAGCAAGAAGACCTTCATTGGGAAAAGTAAACAGTGAGCAGGTCATTCAGTAATCAACATTTACGTGCCTTTCAAAGACTTCTTCCTGGTTCTGGCATTTACCCTTTCACATAATAAGACATCAGACATTGACATTAGACATCGGTATAACTCACCCAGCACGGCACACACCAGCGGTCGGCTGGGAACATTCTTGTCAGTTGGTTTTTTCCGATGCCTCATTGGCTGCAAAGATAAAGAACACAGGTAGTAAAAAAAAAATGCAAATCCAAAATCCATTGTTCCTTCGAAATCCATTGTTTTCCTCCTTATTAACATCCCTTCCATCCTAATAAAAAAAAAAAAAGCTTATGTCTACAATCACATCTAAACTGTTGGGAGAAAAAACATGAGCATTATTTTTAACTTTACCTACAATGTCCTTTATTAGTTTCCCACTAGGTAAGCTGCCCCTAGGACACATAAAATGAAATGAGGTTTATGAAAGTCATTTGATGTCGTGTTTTGGAAAGGGAACAATTCCCATTAGATTGGGACTTGATGCAGCCTCAATTTAATGCAGTGTCCTTTTCAGGCTTTGTTAGCTGGGCACATTGCCTGGCATTTTGCAAGTGCCCAGATGTAGCCAGCAGTCACCTGACAGCGGCTTGTTTTTTTCCTAACCCCACCACTGCGGTATCTGACAGGTGTAACACACTACCCAGCAACCACATGCTAGAAAAGTCCCTGGCATTCCGCCATCAGCTTCATGCTAGCAAAGCAGGCAGTGACAGTAAGAACCAGCAAATCAGATCACACGATTGATTGGACCAAGCTGGAAGACAAGCAAAACAATATTATAAAAGGATCTTGTGGATACAAATTGTAGTAAGCCTAATAAAAAAAATGTGAGGCAAGTCATTTATTATTTTTTATGTATTTATGACATTTTATATATTTTATTTATTGCATTTGTAATTCATTTTTTAATCTATTTTTATTTTCATCATTCAATTCACCTGTCTGACATTCATTTGGAAAATGTTATGTGGAGAACACTGGAATACTACAGTCTTGGGGTATGCACATACAATCATCTGACTGTCTCTGGAAAATCTTTTGTGATTGTTTCCAGTTACAGAGGAATGAATGAGCGATGTACATACAGTGCTGTTCTGTTTGGTGAAGAGGGGATGACGAGTGAGTGGCACCCCATTGTGCTCTTCTCCATACAAATGCACAGCAGATGTTCCCAACTGGTTGTTCATCATTCCATCATTGCGGGTTTAATGAACGAGATCAGGGCACTGCTGTTCACATCAGATTTTTTACCAAAGACGACCTCAACCGTTTGCCTCTAGTGCCAATCATCTGATATTAAGAAAGGGATTCTTCACTGTAAGGTCTGTGAAAATGTGGAATCTGCTCCCTCAGGAAGTAGTTTCAGCAACTACTATAGATTGCTTTAGAAAAAAGCTGGATGATTTCTAGAAGCACAGAATATAACTGGGGATTATGACTTTAATGTAAAGGTATCAGAGGCTGTTGATCCAGAGAACATCCGATTACCTCATAAAATCAGGAAGGAATTTTTTCCCCCTGTTAGAGCAAATTGTACAAGGGATTTTTTACCTTCCTCTGGATCAAACCTGTCCATGGGGTTTTATATCTGGGATATGTTTATTTCTCCAGTGGTTGAACTTGATGATCCTATGGCTTTTTTCAACCTGACTTACTATGTAACTGTGTGTGTATGTAGCCTTTGGGTGTTGTACCTAATGCATTTGACCTAAACTGTGCCAATTGCATATGAAAAGTGTAAGGTCTATAGATTTACATTGTAAATGTTTACATTCTTTTCTATGAAATCTAACAAACGCTGCTGGAAGGAATACTATGACTATGACTATGTAGATAAAGCGAAATCTGGTTTTCTACTGTTCTCCTTTGTAGGATAGGATGACCCATAGAGGCCAATTGGGAAAAAAAGGATCCTGCATAACAGTAAGTGGATTGACTAATGGATCCAGAAGTGGGAGCATTTGTCTCTAACAAGCATTTTTGCTGATATCAGCAGATGTGAAAAAAGAAAAGTATTGCAGGAACTACGTATCATCAAAGAAGAACAACAGTGATTGCCTGACCAACATGATTGTTCCCCCAGACAGGATATCACCATGGTATCAGACCAAAAACTGCTTCATTGGGATATTGCCCTCTCAAGTATAAGGGCAGATTGAAATAGCTCCATTATAAATAGCCAGCATGTATATAAAGGGTAAAGCCCTGCACAAAATGATGCCACACTTGTGCTTGCACCCCTAATTTCTGCTCATATGCTGAGGAATCTTTTGGCTGTAACCCCCACTGGAACTGACACTTCTGGCAGTAGTATTCCCCTGAATTTCCTACAAAACCTATTTCTTGTGCTGTCCATTATAGGACACAGCATTTACATAGCAGTTTAGGAGCTCTCTTGTTTCAGTGGCAGTACGACTTCTAGACCTAGCCCTTGGTACAGAAACAAACATGAGGCTTTAACATGGGATAAGATCTGTGTTTGGTGGTATGGACACAAGTGAAGGCAAGTATGTGTAGTCTGCTATGACAGGTTAGCTTGCTTTACTGTAAGTTTCTGTAAAATATTTACCCATTCTTAACAAGCAAGACAATCCCCTGTCAACCTCTATAGCTGCTGGCACTATGGAGAAATTCATCTTTAAAATGCATTGAAAACACAGTTCCTCTGGCGTTTGGTCTAGTCTAGGCACAGATTTACTTTTAAGAAAATGTTTGCATCCAAAATTCCTGCTAATTAGCCAGTGAAATACAAGAAATATGTTCTCATTGTCAAGGTAGTACATGCCACTTGTCACAAAGCATTCTCTAAGCTTTCTTGAGTAAAGAAAAATAAGGTGGAAGATACTGTATCAAATATTTGTCTTGTGTTTGGCTTGATGTCTGCCTGTACATGACAGACATAAATATTTAATGCTGGTACACGTGTACATTTTCAACAGGGATTGCACTAACCATTCTGTGGAGGTTCACACGGAAATTCATGTTGTCATCGTGCAGAAAGGCGTTGACATATTGGTCCTGTACAGACACATACAAAGTGCAAATCATTAAGTGCAGTAACTGAAATCCACATCAACAACAATCACCAAGAACATTTGGCTCTTTTTGATGGAACACACAGAGCCAACTGCAATGACAGCTAGTGAGGAGGAGGAGGAGGGGACATGGCTTCACTGCAAATACAAAAATGAACAATGTTTCCTTTATTAGTATATATTTTACAGACCTGCAATACATGTAAAGGTTGAATGAGGACATCTGGAACTTATATATGTTTAAGGATATGAGCCTTGGGTTGGGTAGGTAACATAGCTATGACGGTGCTACCACCACTACTCACCAACAGTCAAGGTATCTCAGGATAAAGCTTTTTGGAAAGATAAGCAATTGAATAAATTGGGAGCAAAATCCAACTGAGATTTCACTTTCTGCCCTTATGACAGAATCACCAGGAAATTACCGGACATTGGGGGTCAGAAAACCCAAAATTCTTATTGCAGGGCATGTCCACAATCTGATGTTAGAGCACAATTTGCAGAAATTTTCAGCTTTTCAGCCATTGAAAGAGGAAATTATGTTTCTGGGGCAGGGGGGATCGTTCTATACAGAACACTTCCGGACTGACATGTTGCCTTGAATTTTTTACTAGAAAATGACAGAATAGATTACAAATATATATATATATATATATATATAGAAAAATTATAATTATATTTGATAAAGTGACTAGTGCAGCAAGTGGATATATTATTTTTTGTATATGATTTTATATATATATATATATATATATATATATATATATATATATATATATATATATATATATTTTAAGTTCTGATCTTTATAGGAGGAAAAGAAACGTTATCTGTTTTGTTGAAAGAAAATACATATTGCATGAGACCTTCCTCCTGCTGGGACAGTCTGTTGTATTCACACTTGAAAATGCCTTGTAAATAAAACACATTCCTGCCTGAAAAGATTGACAGCAGGGTTGGTGAAAAAAAAAATACAATGGGTGGAAATCAATACAGAAAGTCATGACTGATGCCATGGGTTGGCGAAGATCGCAGCAGTTGCTATGACTTATGAATGCGAGGGTAAACATCTTAGCTGTGGCATTGTGCTAGAATGGTACAGTCTATTAATGCACAATGTACAAGTAAGCGAGAATCAAAGCTGTGTATGTAACACAAAGGCCCTATTTATGGTGATTTAGCACTGGCATATTTCCATTATTTTACACCCTTCATGTAGACCTGGCATTAGATCTACTTTTCATGCTAAAGTGTATATATAGTCAAAAGAAGTGTTGAACCCATACAATTTTTTTAAGCAGGGTGGAAAGAAATTGTAGGTGGTGCACCCGGTTAAATGGGGCTCGGGAGAACACTGGGTATATAGTAACCAAGGTTTGTAACCCATGCTAGGTTTTTTCTTTGCTATCTGAAGTAGAAGCACGGTGGCCCAGAGGTTAGCACTCTGGCCTTTTGCAGCGCTACGTCCCAGGTTCGAATCTCAGCCAGGACACCATCTGCATGGAGTTTGCAGGTTCTCTGTGTCCTCCGGTTTCCTCCCACATTCCAAAAACAATTGCCCTCACCCAAAAATTGCCTTTAAAGACATATGACTATGGTAAGGACATTAGATTGTGAATTCCTTAGAGGGACGGACAAAACTATAGACTTTGCAAAAGGCTGTGTGATATGTTGGCACTATATAAATACTGTGTAATAATAATAATAAATATTAATCTTAATACCATTGGTAAAATGTATCTTTACATCCTGTCCAAGTAGACAAAACAGGAAGCTAAAAGCAGACCTGATGAAGAAATAATCCTTCACCTGCTCTGAAAAAAAGTCTATTGTTGATTTCAGTTTATTTTCTTGACAACAATGGCCACCAATATGAATTAAGAGGTAAACCTTTCCTATGGGAACACAGAAAGCCATACAAACTTGACAGAGGGTCCAAGGCTTCCTTAAACTACCTAAATCTACCTAAAACAAAAAAAGGCTTTGCATAGCCATACACTTTATGTATCGCTATGCAAAGCGCGGGCAGACAATATACAGTAATTCACACACTAGAGCCCTAACAACATCACCCCATTAGTAGCTACGGGCCATGGATCCATTTAACCTCCAGTCCACAAAAACCCATGTGAGTACTTCAACTTTATTTGTAGACAAAGAAAATTCATCTTCTGTGCAAACCACATGAACTTTAAAGAGAGCAGCAGATTAAACTAGCAATAAAATGCAGGGCATGAAATAAACGTTTAGAAATTCTGGATGTGCGATGCTTTATTGGCTCCTTGCCACCCACTATTTAGTAGAATTTACAAGAGACATTGCTTTTTGTGTCCAATCTTAAAGACTAATTAACTTTGACGCATTGCCTTGTTCCATTGGCTCGCTCCAACTCATTAGTTTTTAGATTCTGGATTTCATTTTGTGCTTTCATAAGCAAATGTATTTTTAGCTCCTGTCAACCAGCCAACCTCTCAAGTTTCTTCTGCAAAACATTGCACCTTCCCTTTCTGAAAACAATAATGAAGTATGAAGTGTTTAAAGGGAAATTCCAGCATGTACCACAATGTTTCCAAACAGCACAGAGAAGTAACAGGAGTTACACTTTATAATGCAATGTTGTTAAACATGTGAAGCTGCAAAAAGGCCTAAGGCTACGTATGCATGTCAGATGATTCTCCTCCGATTGTGGCCTCGGGGCTACTATCAGACCTGTATACAGTAGCCGTCCAACATCTTTTATGGATCCGTCCTGGCGTATCTACGACCACAATGCAAGCTAAGGGGAGAGAGTGCAACGGGTGCGGCTTGCTCATTCTCTCCCCTCCCCAAAGAGCAGAACGGCGCTGTACAGTGCTCATTCATGCATTTTTCAGTCTTCTGTCCTTGGAAAAGATTGTGAAAAATCCTTTCCAACGACAAAAATCTAACTTGTGTACACAGCCTAAGACTTACCAGGGGTCTGCCTTTGTTATTTGCAGCATGGGATACAATCAAATCAGTTAAATACAGGTGCAAAAAAGACTTAATGTGACCACACACCATACAATAGTTTCAACAGATTAGACTAGTCTCTCTTTTTAACGTGGCGGAACCCTTAAAATAACTTTTAGGTCCTCAGGGAACCCCTTCTATATTTACTATATCCACAGCTCACAGTATATTAGCTTGAGGGTCAGTGAGGAAGAATGCCTCTTACATTGCTGGCCAGTGTATTGGTGTCCGGTTATAATGACCTTAGAGGCGCAAATTGCTCAAGAAACCCCAAGCAACATCTGGAGGAACCCTGGTTGAAAACGTTAGATTCAATTATTTTATCCAATCTATCAAATTTCTATTGATAACTAGGGAATTCCAAACTGACATTTGATCAATACGTCAATCAAACATTGATTGGACATGCCCAATTATTTTGCCTAATCAAGCGTCACAAATTCTGCCTCATGCCCAAACAGGCTGGGATAAATCAGAAGTGAGCACAGTCTAACAACAAGTAGTTAAAAAGTTTGTTCCCATTGACCTTTTCTATAACACAGCTCTAATCATTGTTCAATTAAATCAATCGAAATCAAGTAAATATCAATCATTTACCTGGTCATGCACCCATTGCCCAATCTATGACCATCTTTAAATAGGCAGTAGCCTGGCCTGGCCTTTTAAATGTTTCAGAAGTTTCAGAATGCTATAAGAAGTTATTTTGTAGATTGGACTTTATATCTGCTTTACTGGTCTGCTGTAAAATGTTTTCTTTCTGTACAGTGCCCATGGCGTATGTGCAGTACAGTGTACAATCATAGCCCTCTGTTGTTATCTGTAAGATGGCAAAAATGGAGCTAGGTGCTTAGGTGATGTAACCTAACATTGTGAGCTGGACCTACTTTATCACTGACCAAGTAATAGTAAAGGAGAGAAGACCCTGGATGTGAAAGAAGCCACAAAATATGTCAGGTGCCAAAGCAGTGATAGGAGACAGGTACTCTATTATCTTTGGAAAAAGTCAAATAGTGGATTGGCTGCCATATTGTACGCTGCATACAATATAATTGACCTAGGGATATGCAGCAATGTCAGATGAACGGATTTTGTACTTTTGAAGTGAAATAAACCAAAAAGAGTGTACCCGTATCTACACATGATCCCTATGTGAGTGAAGAAAACACGACCCACCTCTGCAATACAAGTAAGAATGATGAGGCAAAGTTTGCCACTGTTCAGGCGATGTTCATCTACAAGAAAGAAACAAAAGGTAAAAATATATCAGATTGAATATAGGGAGAAGTGTTTAGAAAAGCAGTGGAAAAAAATATCACAAATCATACAGGGAATAAAAAAAGGAAAGGACAGGGGTCTGGGGCGAGGTTGGATAGAAAAAAGAAAGGGACAGAGGAGAGAGAAGATGGTAATGAGTAAAAAAAGGGAAGAGGATGAAAAAGAGGAGAAAGGGTGAAAAAAGAGAGGAATGGGTGAAAAAAGGGGGAAAGGAGATTCTAGCGTCAAAAAGAGCACAAAGAACAAAAAGCAAGATAGAAGTGGAGGCTGGAAGGAGAAAGTGAGGGGCATGGAGGGGTAAAAAAAGAGAGGGAGGGAGAGTGAAAAGAAAGGGATGACGTGAGAAGATGTTAAAGAGTGAAAAGAGGGTAAAGCATGAAAAGAAGGGAAAGAGTGAAAAGAGGGATGGAGAAAGGAGAGAGAAAACAGTAAAGAGTGAAAACGAGGGGAAAGGGTGAAAGGAGATTTTAGCGTCAAAAAGAGCACAAAGAGCAAAAAGGAGGAGCAACGTAGAGAATGAAAGTAGAAAGTGAGGGGGATGAAGGGGGTAGAAAGAGAGGGAGGTTGGAGAGATGAAAGAAAGGCAGAGAGGAGGGGAGAGAGAGATAAAAGAGGAGAGGAGGGGGAAGAGAGAGAGAAGAGAAGAGGAGAGGAGAGAGAAGAGAAGAGGAGAGGAGAGAGAAGAGAAGATTTTAGTTGAAAACACAGCACAAAGAAACAGAAGGAAGAGGGAAGTAGAGGCTGGAAGGAGAAAGCGAGGGGAATGTGGAGGAGATGGGAGAACGTTGGAGAAATAGAGAGAAAAAAAGGGAGGATGACAGGGGAGAGAAAAGAGAGAGAAGAGGAACAGAAAGAGAAGGAGAGAAGAAAGAAAGTAAAAAGAGAGTGAGAGAGTATAGGAAAAAAAAATGTATAAGTGTAAAAGTGTAAAACAGAGATATAAAGAAAAGGAAAAAGATGGAAAGAGATAAAGAGTAAATTTGGAACTTTTATTAAAAGTACAGAGCACAAAATTGGAACTGTTGTTTACAGCCACACCTCAGAATTCTTCATTTTTTTAGGAATGGCATAATGGACTTAATTGGTCAAAAAACAACTCTAATTTTGTGTCGTCTATTTTTTCTGTTTTTTATGCATCAGAGAGGGAACAGCATGCTTCACTGACTGATAAAACATGCAATAAAAGTCCGGATTCAAGGCAGTAAGAAGACTCTGACATATCACACACAAAAAGTAAGAGTGTCACGCCGGTCACACCGTTGTCAGAAGACGCTTGTCTGTATGAAAGGGCCTGTCAGGGGAATCACAGCACGGAGGGTTTGTTTTGTTAGAGATGTCTTCCTTGTGTAGGTAGCTGGATGGTTTATTAGTTGTGATTACAGTGACAGTATTGCGGGGATAGCGAATTCCCCATGTTTACCTTTTGTGTCTTGCATGACGATGGAGCTGTACTTTAGGAAAGTGATAAGCAGGTTGCTGGTTTGTACATCGGCATCGAGGGGCAGCTCTGTCGGGCTGATCACTGCAGAAAACACAGCAATAATATTGGCAATGCACAACACCCTTTGCCACATCCCCTCATCTCAGATGATCCTTATTACTTTATATCAGTAGTCCCTTTGCTGCGTCCTAACAGCCAAACTCACATTTCAGATTCTGCTGGTTTGTTGATCCTTACCGTACACCTTGATGTCCCTAAGAACAATTCAGTTTGCTAAAGTACTCTGTATCATATATATTGCCTTTTAAATATTAATTTTTCTTTTTTCCTTTAGTGCATTTAACTGTTCCTGATAACCTGCAGCCATTTACTGTCTACATGCAATCCAGCAATGGCTGCATGGGTTTGCTAATGGTTATGGACTATCTATATGTCAAAAAGCCAATTGTAGTTTCTATTAAAAGGGTCACAGGGTGACAACACAGCAGCTTAACTGGCTAATAGAACCAAGTGTTGTCGTCTTATAAAAGGATGTGCCTATATAATAACCTTCAAAGCAGGATCACTAGGTATTAATTTAATAAAAGTTGCAGATTTAAAAATACTAAACACGACAACATGTTTTATATGAGTTTTTAGTGTTTAAGTTTGCATCTACATTAATAGAGTTTTTTTTAACCTAAGCTCAATCTTGCATAGATATTGCTGGATCCAATTCTGCAATCAACAACTTGATATAGGGAGACGGAGGCCAAGGCTTGGCAAAGGTATGAAATTTATACTAACACACTGACAACCACATATATCTCTATCCAAAAACACACACAGCTAGAGATAATGATAATTAAATGAAATTGGAAAAACCACATTTCTTATTGAAGGCACAGTGGCATTATTTCATTTTCATAATTCAAATGGAATACTGCAAGGTTGTAAAGTAGTACTTCAGCAGCTGGGAAAATGAAATAGATAATTATACAGAGACTCAAGACAACAAGTAAAATTAATGAAGGGCTGATGGTACCCAGAAAGCAATCTTCTAAATTCTGAAAGTCTACTTGTCAGTTCACCAGAGTTACTAACTTGCTAGCACAATAGAGGAGTAGAAGGTCCTTAAAGTGAGAGGACCAATAGGAGTAGCAGGAAGGAAGGTGGGGGGCAGTCGGAATGGCATGGCACACCTAGGATGCTCTAGAAGATTAGGGTGCAAACAGCACTCTAGAACAATGTCTTGTAGTCTTGGTGTTATTCAGAGATTACCAAAAGGAATTGAAAAAGCTTGATTTGGGGGGGAGAAAGTAATTAGTGTGGCAACTCCGAAATGTATGGGTTAAATGCTCATTGGAAAGGTAGGCAGTAGTGTTCTCCCCAGCCCCCTTTAGCCCGGCACTTTGCAGTAACCACCCGGCTGTTTTCAGGCAGTTACTGAGTTGGGTCATAATACAGGCGCTGCCACCCACCTACAATTTTTTCCCAACCGGCTTAAAAACATTTCTTGGTTGAACACTGGTAGAAATACGTACACAAGCTAAAATCCTCACTCCCTATGCAGCCAGTGCTCGTCTGGTTACCAAAACCCTAGTGGGCCCACTCTGTACATCATGCAATGCAGGACTGCCGGTCTCGCACTGTATATGATGATGTCAGGGCACTGTAAATGGCCAGACCAGCTGAACTGAAAATCCAGATGAGATGTACACATAACATGAAAACATGCACACCTGGCGATGAGTTTTATTTTGACTGTAATACTGGAGTTCGACCTTAAACTCCATTCGTCCCCTCTTGTGTTGGAGAAACATAACTCTCCAACAAACCAGAACTGCCCTTATGTCATCTTCTGCTGCTAACAGTCCAAACCTTCCAGGCTGAATGACACTTATCGTCAATTACCACTCTCAGTGAGCTCAGACGTCATGGACATCCTGGGAGGTGAATCATCTAAAAATCTGGAAAAAGAGAACCCTACTAATCACATGACCAGCTGAATTCATCTGGATTTAAGGTTTGTATGCAGGATTATTTTTTGATGTGAGGGGTGCGGTGTGAGCTTTATTGCAACTGAAAGAGGGAAATCATCTTTAATACACAAAGCATGAATTAATATTAAGACAGCTGAAAACGTACCATCTGAGGAAGGAGGGGTCATACCCAGAGGAGTTGTTGGTGTTGTAGGTAGGGGGCTGGTAGGTACAGTAACCAAGCCCATTTCAGGATGACTCTTAAAAAAAAAAAAAATGAAGAATGAGGATTTTTAAACATTATTTCTAAACAGATATGATACATGTGAATCATTTCACCTGCTACAATTACTTAAATTATGTTCAGCCAATGCTGGGATTCAGGCATTCTGACAATGCATATTAGAAATAGTAAATTTGATGTGCTAAATACGAATGGGAAGACTGGTTTCACACATAGCGCCAACATATTGTTCAGCGCTGTACATTAAATCAGGGTTGCAAGTGACAGACAGATAGAGACAGTGGCACAGCAGGAGGAGAGGACCCTGCCCCAACATTAGCAATACTTAAAGTTTTCTAAAGTTAAAATTTATTTTACCTTCCTCTCCTTTCCCACCTCCTACAAATACTAATTACTGATTTAAATAAATATTTCAGTTTTTGTTTCCTTATTTTATTTTAGGCCCAATAACACCATTCCTCTGTATACAATGCATGCAGATCATGGAAGGTGCAGCAAGCTGCTGTTCAAAGCATCCTAAAAACATCACAGCACCCCGTCTGAGTACTTCTCTTTTGAGCTCTAAAGCCCTACCTATCCAATAACCAACCTATAACAATAGAGCCATCATTTATTTAAGCATTCCAAGACTGGAGAAGATAGGCTATCGTGGGAAAACCTGGGTGATTTAGTGAACCTGGAATCAATGTGGTCCAGAATTAAAAACATTTGCAAAATATTTTAAGAAATCCATTCCAGTATATTGGAATATCCAAGTTTCTCCTATGATAGTCTATCTTTTCCAGTCTTGGGGGAGATTTAAAAAATCAGCCCCAATGGCTCAGTGGTTGGCCTTTGCAGCACTAGGTCCCAGGTTTGAATCTTGGCAAGGTCACTATCTGCATGGAGTTTGCAGGTTCTCACTGCGTTTGAGTGGGTTTCCTACGCATACTCCAGTTTCCTCCCACATTCCAAAAACATGTAGTTAGGGCTTTCTCACAAAATTGACCTTAGACTGTAAAAAAACACACATGACTATGGTCATTAAATTGTGAGCCCCTTTGAGGGACTACTAGTGATATACCTTTGACTTTGTACAGCAATGCGTAATATGTCGGCGCTGTATAAATACTGTGTAATAATAATAATCTGCAGCCATGTGCCTTTGATTTTATTTGACTTGAAATGTCTTTGGATAAACATTTTTCAATAAAACTATTCTAAAGTAAAAAATAATATTAAGTACAAAAAATAGAGGAGACAAAAGTAGAAGAATTCGGAATGACTGACCTGTGCCAGCACAGTGATAAAATTCCTATTCAGATGCACAGCTTCGTAAAGTGCCAGTAAAATAGCTTCGTTAGTCCTGTTCAAAACATAAAACAGCACAAAACCCCCATTAAAAAGGCAAAAAAACACCAAACAGAATAACTAACAATAGATAAATGCTGATATGATATCTGTGATAAAAATGTGGTAAATTAAACTTACTGCAAATACTTTCAGGTAAAATATCTCCCTTGTACCTACCTGTACAAGGACTTCCTTACAGCTGTGAAATGTTAGAAAGCCACAACCCAGTGCTTTTACAACGATTGCAAAGTTGCTTTCCTCGAATTGGAGCATATGCAAAGCATTTGTTTGTTTGTTTTTTAATTATCACTTTATTTTTGTGAAAATAAACACAGTGATTATAGAAATGTACTTACTGCACAGAGATCTTCTCATCAGCATCTGCTATGAACATACTGCCCACCTGTGGAAGAAAGAAGCAGTACAGTCTTACTTTTTAGACCACGGTAAATATAAAGAAAGCGTTATCCTGTCGGGCAGAGGAGCAGCGTGCGATAACCCGACAGATTTATTATCAGACCACAGCACAGCCAAGCAGAATCAGATATGGGAAAAGGAATCTGACGGTTGGCAGGGCCATGGCCTGAAACACACACCAGCTGGCTGTGCTTCTGCACTTGAGCATATCTTAAAGTGGAGCTAAAGCTTTTAAATAAAAAATTGGGACCAGGTAGGTCCTTTATTGAAGAGGTAACAGGCGATGTCCCTTCTGCAAAAAAACAAACAAAAACACCTGATCTGTTGCGGGCCCTATTATCTTCACCCAATCAGGCGTCGGATATCTTCAGGCAACTTGCCTGGCCAGGTTGAAATAATGCAACTTCCATGCATGCATGAGTTTATTCAGTTCTAGCAGCTCCAGGGAATGCCGTAATACCAAGCATATCCCAGCATCCTACGCTAATCTATGCAAACAGGCATAGCAGAAAAGACATCACCTGTCCCTTCTGCAATACCATTCCTGCATCCTCACAGGTACTGGTTCTGCTTTAAGAACATCAGTTGATGACAACAATGATGTCCACTTACCATACTCGTCAGGGCAGAGAAAAAGCCTGTCTGGTTTTCTTCCTCCTTGTCCCGGTACTGCCTAAGAGGTGCAAGAGAGATGGTTAATGTTAGCAAAGTATATAATTTATCCCTTAACATGTATACCATATTGCCTGAGAATGCAGGTTTATGGAAGGAGGTGATTGAGCAGACACTCATATTTCTTAGTCAGTGGTCAAAGACTGGCCTTGCCAGAGTCACTAGACTGACAGCATAACAGGAAGCTATTTATTGTGTGCAAGGGTACATACGTGTTGTATTCAAACAATGCCCGAGCAATGACCAGACCCATTCCCTGGAACAAGAAAAAAAGATCAATTACTTTTAATACTTAGAAAATATTTGATGTCTCAAAAACAAGAAAGAACTTAGAGAATGAGTCAGTAGGCAAGAATTACACCATTACTTACGTTCAGCGTTCCCTCATCATCCATAATAGACAACTTCACAATGTACGGATTGACAGACTGCAGGATATAAAGACAAGAAATCCGATTATTAGACATGAATTAACAGCTAGTGGAGAACACTTGTTACAAAATGAAACCATCATGTAAAATCTTCTTACAAAATGTGATGTCCCTGACAGACATAAAAGATTTTATGCAACGAGGCAAAGAGCAATGTGACTGTGCCATTACAGTAAGGCTTAAGTAAGTAAGGTACAGTATGTGTTCTATTAGTAGCTTGTATTTTTTATCTGCCCCCCACCATTCTTCAGTGTTAGACTCTCTTCCATACAAATGAAAGGTCTACTCTATGGGGAGTTTACTATACACCCATCAAAGTCAAACTGTTTCCAAAAGCACTTTAAATAACTTTACCAGTGTACAACAGGGTAAGGTACAATGATGTCACCTAGGCATCTTTAAAGCACTCAAACCAGAGCATTTTTTCTGCACTATATTTTTAAGGTGTTCTCCTCAGTCCCTTTTAGCCGGGCGCACCACCCAGCACTTTTCAGGGCGCACCACCCGGCACTTTTCAGTAACCACCCAGCTGTTTTTAGTATTTTACTGAAAAGTTGGGTCACAATACAGGGGTTGCCACACGCCTACAATTTCTTCCTACCCAGCTTAAAAAAATTTCTGGGTTGGCTGTGTTGGAAGCCAACTTGGTGTATTTTTACAAAATTATGTGTACAGTATTTTAATTTTTAAGGTGATTTGTATTTGCTTACAAATAAGTGCTTACAAATGACATTTATGTTGTTAGTTTTCTTTATTCTAAAAACACTCACCTCATATTTTCTATAGTTTACAAGAAGTGCAAGTAAAACGACAGCATCGTAACCATGCTCCCTGCGACTCAGAGGATTTGACAGGATCTAGACCGATAACAAACAGCAATTAGGTGGCAGAACAGAGGTGTCTATTAAAGCCTATTGTACCCCATTTAAAAAACCGCTGAAACCACTGAATAACCATGACAATTATTTACAGTTTTGGACGGTCATCATTCGAAGAAAACAAGACCCATATAAATCAATCCTGTATTTTCCCCAGAGCGAGGAGTGGATTTCTAATTTATGGTACACAAAATTGCCTCTGCAGCATATTTTATCCCCAAACATCTGGAGAGATCTATACCTCGGGGAGCAAAAACCCCGGGGAGAGGTAAAGCCTGCAGCATGCCTAAAGCTACAACCACACATTTCAGCTAAGACTTATAATGAATAGATTGTACAAATGTGTAAATAGGGTGGGGGTCACTAATATACAACACGGACTTCATAAACTGATCCACCACTGTGTGTTATAGCACAGAATCTATCTCTATCTTAAAAATATTTCTATCTCTTCATATAAATACTGAGTGAGACAAAGTGAGTATTTCTTTCCCTAACTAGTATAGTACGGTATATCTCCCACTGTATAAATAAATAGAGAGACAAATAGAGACATTTATTTCACATCTATCTCTTTATCCATCTAGTATCTCTTCACTCTCTCTTTATCTCTATCCCCCCTTTTCTATCTTTCAATTTCTTCTCTCTTTTCCCCCGTCTTCTCTCTCACCCCCACTCTCTTCTATTTTATTCTCTCACTCATTTTTTGTCCCCTGCATTCTCTCACCAATCCCACATTTTCCCTCTCTTCCACCCTTCTCTTTTCTTTCTTCTTTTCCTCTCACCATCTCTCCCTCCCTCCATTTCTCTCTCTCACCTCTTCCCCCCATTTCTCCCTTTTTCTTTCACTCTCTCCTTCCCCTGTTTTCACCCTCTCCATCCAAATATCTCCCTCTCCCTCTCTATTCAGTATCTCTCTCCCTCGCTCTCTCTTCATCCAATACCTTGTTCTCTCTCTCCAAGCAATATCTCTCTTTCTCTCTCCCCCTCTCTCTTCATCCAGTATCTCCCTTTCTCTCTCTCTCTCTTTATCCAGTCTCTCTCTCTCCCTCTCTCTCTATGTCTAGTGTCTCTCTCTCCATCCAATATCTCCCTCTCTCTCTCTTTATCCAATATCTCCTCTCTCTCTTCATCCAATCTCTCTCTCTCTCTCTCCCCCCCTCCCTCCATCCAGTTTCTCCCTCTCTATGTCTAGTATCTGTCTCTCTCCATCTAGTATCTCTCTCTCGCTCTCTTTCTCTCTTTCTATCTCTACGT
The DNA here is from genome assembly GCF_032062135.1 of Pyxicephalus adspersus. Lineage (NCBI taxonomy): Eukaryota > Metazoa > Chordata > Amphibia > Anura > Pyxicephalidae > Pyxicephalus > Pyxicephalus adspersus. The sequence continues at coordinate 17,534 of NW_027317091.1, forward strand.
CTAGTATCTCTCTCTCTCTCTCCATTCAGTATCTCCCTTTCTTTCTCCATCCGATATCTCTCTCTCTCTCCATCCAATATCTCCCTCTCTCTCTCTCCCTCTCTCTCTCCCCCTCCATCCAGTTTATCCCTTTCTATGCCTAGTATCTGTCTCTCTCCATCTAAAATCTCTCTCTCTCTCTCTCTCTCTCTCTCTCTCTCCATCCAGTTTTACCCTCTCTATGTTTAGTATCTGTCTCTCTCCATCTAGTATCTCTCTCTCTCTCTCTTTCTCTCTCTACGTCTAGTATCTCTCACTCCATCCAGTTTCTCCCTCTCTCTCTCTATGTCTAGTATCTCTCTCTCTCTCCATCCAATATCTCTCTCCCTCTCTCTCTCTCTCTCTCTCTCTCTCTCTCTCTCCGAAAGGGAACAATTCCCATTAGATTGGGACTTGATGCAGCCTCAATTTAATGCAGTGTCCTTTTCAGGCTTTGTTAGCTGGGCACATTGCCTGGCATTTTGCAAGTGCCCAGATGTAGCCAGCAGTCACCTGACAGCGGCTTGTTTTTTTCCTAACCCCACCACTGCGGTATCTGACAGGTGTAACACACTACCCAGCAACCACATGCTAGAAAAGTCCCTGGCATTCCGCCATCAGCTTCATGCTAGCAAAGCAGGCAGTGACAGTAAGAACCAGCAAATCAGATCACACGATTGATTGGACCAAGCTGGAAGACAAGCAAAACAATATTATAAAAGGATCTTGTGGATACAAATTGTAGTAAGCCTAACAAAAAAAAATGTGAGGCAAGTCATTTATTATTTTTTATGTATTTATGACATTTTATATATTTTATTTATTGCATTTGTAATTCATTTTTTAATCTATTTTTATTTTCATCATTCAATTCACCTGTCTGACATTCATTTGGAAAATGTTATGTGGAGAACACTGGAATACTACAGTCTTGGGGTATGCACATACAATCATCTGACTGTCTCTGGAAAATCTTTTGTGATTGTTTCCAGTTACAGAGGAATGAATGAGCGATGTACATACAGTGCTGTTCTGTTTGGTGAAGAGGGGATGACGAGTGAGTGGCACCCCATTGTGCTCTTCTCCATACAAATGCACAGCAGATGTTCCCAACTGGTTGTTCATCATTCCATCATTGCGGGTTTAATGAACGAGATCAGGGCACTGCTGTTCACATCAGATTTTTTACCAAAGACGACCTCAACCGTTTGCCTCTAGTGCCAATCATCTGATATTAAGAAAGGGATTCTTCACTGTAAGGTCTGTGAAAATGTGGAATCTGCTCCCTCAGGAAGTAGTTTCAGCAACTACTATAGATTGCTTTAGAAAAAAGCTGGATGATTTCTAGAAGCACAGAATATAACTGGGGATTATGACTTTAATGTAAAGGTATCAGAGGCTGTTGATCCAGAGAACATCCGATTACCTCATAAAATCAGGAAGGAATTTTTTCCCCCTGTTAGAGCAAATTGTACAAGGGATTTTTTACCTTCCTCTGGATCAAACCTGTCCATGGGGTTTTATATCTGGGATATGTTTATTTCTCCAGTGGTTGAACTTGATGATCCTATGGCTTTTTTCAACCTGACTTACTATGTAACTGTGTGTGTATGTAGCCTTTGGGTGTTGTACCTAATGCATTTGACCTAAACTGTGCCAATTGCATATGAAAAGTGTAAGGTCTATAGATTTACATTGTAAATGTTTACATTCTTTTCTATGAAATCTAACAAACGCTGCTGGAAGGAATACTATGACTATGACTATGTAGATAAAGCGAAATCTGGTTTTCTACTGTTCTCCTTTGTAGGATAGGATGACCCATAGAGGCCAATTGGGAAAAAAAGGATCCTGCATAACAGTAAGTGGATTGACTAATGGATCCAGAAGTGGGAGCATTTGTCTCTAACAAGCATTTTTGCTGATATCAGCAGATGTGAAAAAAGAAAAGTATTGCAGGAACTACGTATCATCAAAGAAGAACAACAGTGATTGCCTGACCAACATGATTGTTCCCCCAGACAGGATATCACCATGGTATCAGACCAAAAACTGCTTCATTGGGATATTGCCCTCTCAAGTATAAGGGCAGATTGAAATAGCTCCATTATAAATAGCCAGCATGTATATAAAGGGTAAAGCCCTGCACAAAATGATGCCACACTTGTGCTTGCACCCCTAATTTCTGCTCATATGCTGAGGAATCTTTTGGCTGTAACCCCCACTGGAACTGACACTTCTGGCAGTAGTATTCCCCTGAATTTCCTACAAAACCTATTTCTTGTGCTGTCCATTATAGGACACAGCATTTACATAGCAGTTTAGGAGCTCTCTTGTTTCAGTGGCAGTACGACTTCTAGACCTAGCCCTTGGTACAGAAACAAACATGAGGCTTTAACATGGGATAAGATCTGTGTTTGGTGGTATGGACACAAGTGAAGGCAAGTATGTGTAGTCTGCTATGACAGGTTAGCTTGCTTTACTGTAAGTTTCTGTAAAATATTTACCCATTCTTAACAAGCAAGACAATCCCCTGTCAACCTCTATAGCTGCTGGCACTATGGAGAAATTCATCTTTAAAATGCATTGAAAACACAGTTCCTCTGGCGTTTGGTCTAGTCTAGGCACAGATTTACTTTTAAGAAAATGTTTGCATCTAAAATTCCTGCTAATTAGCCAGTGAAATACAAGAAATATGTTCTCATTGTCAAGGTAGTACATGCCACTTGTCACAAAGCATTCTCTAAGCTTTCTTGAGTAAAGAAAAATAAGGTGGAAGATACTGTATCAAATATTTGTCTTGTGTTTGGCTTGATGTCTGCCTGTACATGACAGACATAAATATTTAATGCTGGTACACGTGTACATTTTCAACAGGGATTGCACTAACCATTCTGTGGAGGTTCACACGGAAATTCATGTTGTCATCGTGCAGAAAGGCGTTGACATATTGGTCCTGTACAGACACATACAAAGTGCAAATCATTAAGTGCAGTAACTGAAATCCACATCAACAACAATCACCAAGAACATTTGGCTCTTTTTGATGGAACACACAGAGCCAACTGCAATGACAGCTAGTGAGGAGGAGGAGGAGGGGACATGGCTTCACTGCAAATACAAAAATGAACAATGTTTCCTTTATTAGTATATATTTTACAGACCTGCAATACATGTAAAGGTTGAATGAGGACATCTGGAACTTATATATGTTTAAGGATATGAGCCTTGGGTTGGGTAGGTAACATAGCTATGACGGTGCTACCACCACTACTCACCAACAGTCAAGGTATCTCAGGATAAAGCTTTTTGGAAAGATAAGCAATTGAATAAATTGGGAGCAAAATCCAACTGAGATTTCACTTTCTGCCCTTATGACAGAATCACCAGGAAATTACCGGACATTGGGGGTCAGAAAACCCAAAATTCTTATTGCAGGGCATGTCCACAATCTGATGTTAGAGCACAATTTGCAGAAATTTTCAGCTTTTCAGCCATTGAAAGAGGAAATTATGTTTCTGGGGCAGGGGGGATCGTTCTATACAGAACACTTCCGGACTGACATGTTGCCTTGAATTTTTTACTAGAAAATGACAGAATAGATTACAAATATATATATATATATATATATATAGAAAAATTATAATTATATTTGATAAAGTGACTAGTGCAGCAAGTGGATATATTATTTTTTGTATATGATTTTATATATATATATATATATATATATATATATATATATATATATATATATATATATATATTTTAAGTTCTGATCTTTATAGGAGGAAAAGAAACGTTATCTGTTTTGTTGAAAGAAAATACATATTGCATGAGACCTTCCTCCTGCTGGGACAGTCTGTTGTATTCACACTTGAAAATGCCTTGTAAATAAAACACATTCCTGCCTGAAAAGATTGACAGCAGGGTTGGTGAAAAAAAAAATACAATGGGTGGAAATCAATACAGAAAGTCATGACTGATGCCATGGGTTGGCGAAGATCGCAGCAGTTGCTATGACTTATGAATGCGAGGGTAAACATCTTAGCTGTGGCATTGTGCTAGAATGGTACAGTCTATTAATGCACAATGTACAAGTAAGCGAGAATCAAAGCTGTGTATGTAACACAAAGGCCCTATTTATGGTGATTTAGCACTGGCATATTTCCATTATTTTACACCCTTCATGTAGACCTGGCATTAGATCTACTTTTCATGCTAAAGTGTATATATAGTCAAAAGAAGTGTTGAACCCATACAATTTTTTTAAGCAGGGTGGAAAGAAATTGTAGGTGGTGCACCCGGTTAAATGGGGCTCGGGAGAACACTGGGTATATAGTAACCAAGGTTTGTAACCCATGCTAGGTTTTTTCTTTGCTATCTGAAGTAGAAGCACGGTGGCCCAGAGGTTAGCACTCTGGCCTTTTGCAGCGCTACGTCCCAGGTTCGAATCTCAGCCAGGACACCATCTGCATGGAGTTTGCAGGTTCTCTGTGTCCTCCGGTTTCCTCCCACATTCCAAAAACAATTGCCCTCACCCAAAAATTGCCTTTAAAGACATATGACTATGGTAAGGACATTAGATTGTGAATTCCTTAGAGGGACGGACAAAACTATAGACTTTGCAAAAGGCTGTGTGATATGTTGGCACTATATAAATACTGTGTAATAATAATAATAAATATTAATCTTAATACCATTGGTAAAATGTATCTTTACATCCTGTCCAAGTAGACAAAACAGGAAGCTAAAAGCAGACCTGATGAAGAAATAATCCTTCACCTGCTCTGAAAAAAAGTCTATTGTTGATTTCAGTTTATTTTCTTGACAACAATGGCCACCAATATGAATTAAGAGGTAAACCTTTCCTATGGGAACACAGAAAGCCATACAAACTTGACAGAGGGTCCAAGGCTTCCTTAAACTACCTAAATCTACCTAAAACAAAAAAAGGCTTTGCATAGCCATACACTTTATGTATCGCTATGCAAAGCGCGGGCAGACAATATACAGTAATTCACACACTAGAGCCCTAACAACATCACCCCATTAGTAGCTACGGGCCATGGATCCATTTAACCTCCAGTCCACAAAAACCCATGTGAGTACTTCAACTTTATTTGTAGACAAAGAAAATTCATCTTCTGTGCAAACCACATGAACTTTAAAGAGAGCAGCAGATTAAACTAGCAATAAAATGCAGGGCATGAAATAAACGTTTAGAAATTCTGGATGTGCGATGCTTTATTGGCTCCTTGCCACCCACTATTTAGTAGAATTTACAAGAGACCTTGCTTTTTGTGTCCAGTCTTAAAGACTAATTAACTTTGACGCATTGCCTTGTTCCATTGGCTCGCTCCAACTCATTAGTTTTTAGATTCTGGATTTCATTTTGTGCTTTCATAAGCAAATGTATTTTTAGCTCCTGTCAACCAGCCAACCTCTCAAGTTTCTTCTGCAAAACATTGCACCTTCCCTTTCTGAAAACAATAATGAAGTATGAAGTGTTTAAAGGGAAATTCCAGCATGTACCACAATGTTTCCAAACAGCACAGAGAAGTAACAGGAGTTACACTTTATAATGCAATGTTGTTAAACATGTGAAGCTGCAAAAAGGCCTAAGGCTACGTATGCATGTCAGATGATTCTCCTCCGATTGTGGCCTCGGGGCTACTATCAGACCTGTATACAGTAGCCGTCCAACATCTTTTATGGATCCGTCCTGGCGTATCTACGACCACAATGCAAGCTAAGGGGAGAGAGTGCAACGGGTGCGGCTTGCTCATTCTCTCCCCTCCCCAAAGAGCAGAACGGCGCTGTACAGTGCTCATTCATGCATTTTTCAGTCTTCTGTCCTTGGAAAAGATTGTGAAAAATCCTTTCCAACGACAAAAATCTAACTTGTGTACACAGCCTAAGACTTACCAGGGGTCTGCCTTTGTTATTTGCAGCATGGGATACAATCAAATCAGTTAAATACAGGTGCAAAAAAGACTTAATGTGACCACACACCATACAATAGTTTCAACAGATTAGACTAGTCTCTCTTTTTAACGTGGCGGAACCCTTAAAATAACTTTTAGGTCCTCAGGGAACCCCTTCTATATTTACTATATCCACAGCTCACAGTATATTAGCTTGAGGGTCAGTGAGGAAGAATGCCTCTTACATTGCTGGCCAGTGTATTGGTGTCCGGTTATAATGACCTTAGAGGCGCAAATTGCTCAAGAAACCCCAAGCAACATCTGGAGGAACCCTGGTTGAAAACGTTAGATTCAATTATTTTATCCAATCTATCAAATTTCTATTGATAACTAGGGAATTCCAAACTGACATTTGATCAATACGTCAATCAAACATTGATTGGACATGCCCAATTATTTTGCCTAATCAAGCGTCACAAATTCTGCCTCATGCCCAAACAGGCTGGGATAAATCAGAAGTGAGCACAGTCTAACAACAAGTAGTTAAAAAGTTTGTTCCCATTGACCTTTTCTATAACACAGCTCTAATCATTGTTCAATTAAATCAATCGAAATCAAGTAAATATCAATCATTTACCTGGTCATGCACCCATTGCCCAATCTATGACCATCTTTAAATAGGCAGTAGCCTGGCCTGGCCTTTTAAATGTTTCAGAAGTTTCAGAATGCTATAAGAAGTTATTTTGTAGATTGGACTTTATATCTGCTTTACTGGTCTGCTGTAAAATGTTTTCTTTCTGTACAGTGCCCATGGCGTATGTGCAGTACAGTGTACAATCATAGCCCTCTGTTGTTATCTGTAAGATGGCAAAAATGGAGCTAGGTGCTTAGGTGATGTAACCTAACATTGTGAGCTGGACCTACTTTATCACTGACCATGTAATAGTAAAGGAGAGAAGACCCTGGATGTGAAAGAAGCCACAAAATATGTCAGGTGCCAAAGCAGTGATAGGAGACAGGTACTCTATTATCTTTGGAAAAAGTCAAATAGTGGATTGGCTGCCATATTGTACGCTGCATACAATATAATTGACCTAGGGATATGCAGCAATGTCAGATGAACGGATTTTGTACTTTTGAAGTGAAATAAACCAAAAAGAGTGTACCCGTATCTACACATGATCCCTATGTGAGTGAAGAAAACACGACCCACCTCTGCAATACAAGTAAGAATGATGAGGCAAAGTTTGCCACTGTTCAGGCGATGTTCATCTACAAGAAAGAAACAAAAGGTAAAAATATATCAGATTGAATATAGGGAGAAGTGTTTAGAAAAGCAGTGGAAAAAAATATCACAAATCATACAGGGAATAAAAAAAGGAAAGGACAGGGGTCTGGGGCGAGGTTGGATAGAAAAAAGAAAGGGACAGAGGAGAGAGAAGATGGTAATGAGTAAAAAAAGGGAAGAGGATGAAAAAGAGGGGAAAGGGTGAAAAAAGACAGGAATGGGTGAAAAAAGGGGGAAAGGAGATTCTAGCCACAAAAAGAGCACAAAGAACAAAAAGCAAGATAGAAGTAGAGGCTGGAAGGAGAAAGTGAGGGGCATGGAGGGGTAAAAAAAGAGAGGGCGGGAGAGTGAAAAGAAAGGGATGACGTGAGAAGATGTTAAAGAGTGAAAAGAGGGTAAAGCATGAAAAGAAGGGAAAGAGTGAAAAGAGGGATGGAGAAAGGAGAGAGAAAACAGTAAAGAGTGAAAACGAGGGGAAAGGGTGAAAGGAGATTTTAGCGTCAAAAAGAGCACAAAGAGCAAAAAGGAGGAGCAACGTAGAGAATGAAAGTAGAAAGTGAGGGGGATGAAGGGGGTAGAAAGAGAGGGAGGTTGGAGAGATGAAAGAAAGGCAGAGAGGAGGGGAGAGAGAGATAAAAGAGGAGAGGAGGGGGAAGAGAGAGAGAAGAGAAGAGGAGAGGAGAGAGAAGAGAAGAGGAGAGGAGAGAGAAGAGAAGATTTTAGTTGAAAACACAGCACAAAGAAACAGAAGGAAGAGGGAAGTAGAGGCTGGAAGGAGAAAGCGAGGGGAATGTGGAGGAGATGGGAGAACGTTGGAGAAATAGAGAGAAAAAAAGGGAGGATGACAGGGGAGAGAAAAGAGAGAGAAGAGGAACAGAAAGAGAAGGAGAGAAGAAAGAAAGTAAAAAGAGAGTGAGAGAGTATAGGAAAAAAAAATGTATAAGTGTAAAAGTGTAAAACAGAGATATAAAGAAAAGGAAAAAGATGGAAAGAGATAAAGAGTAAATTTGGAACTTTTATTAAAAGTACAGAGCACAAAATTGGAACTGTTGTTTACAGCCACACCTCAGAATTCTTCATTTTTTTAGGAATGGCATAATGGACTTAATTGGTCAAAAAACAACTCTAATTTTGTGTCGTCTATTTTTTCTGTTTTTTATGCATCAGAGAGGGAACAGCATGCTTCACTGACTGATAAAACATGCAATAAAAGTCCGGATTCAAGGCAGTAAGAAGACTCTGACATATCACACACAAAAAGTAAGAGTGTCACGCCGGTCACACCGTTGTCAGAAGACGCTTGTCTGTATGACAGGGCCTGTCAGGGGAATCACAGCACGGAGGGTTTGTTTTGTTAGAGATGTCTTCCTTGTGTAGGTAGCTGGATGGTTTATTAGTTGTGATTACAGTGACAGTATTGCGGGGATAGCGAATTCCCCATGTTTACCTTTTGTGTCTTGCATGACGATGGAGCTGTACTTTAGGAAAGTGATAAGCAGGTTGCTGGTTTGTACATCGGCATCGAGGGGCAGCTCTGTCGGGCTGATCACTGCAGAAAACACAGCAATAATATTGGCAAAGCACAACACGCTTTGCCACATCCCCTCATCTCAGATGATCCTTATTACTTTATATCAGTAGTCCCTTTGCTGCGTCCTAACAGCCAAACTCACATTTCAGATTCTGCTGGTTTGTTGATCCTTACCGTACACCTTGATGTCCCTAAGAACAATTCAGTTTGCTAAAGTACTCTGTATCATATATATTGCCTTTTAAATATTAATTTTTCTTTTTTCCTTTAGTGCATTTAACTGTTCCTGATAACCTGCAGCCAGTTACTGTCTACATGCAATCCAGCAATGGCTGCATGGGTTTGCTAATAGTTATGGACTATCTATATGTCAAAAAGCCAATTGTAGTTTCTATTAAAAGGGTCACAGGGTGACAACACAGCAGCTTAACTGGCTAATAGAACCAAGTGTTGTCGTCTTATAAAAGGATGTGCCTATATAATAACCTTCAAAGCAGGATCACTAGGTATTAATTTAATAAAAGTTGCAGATTTAAAAATACTAAACACGACAACATGTTTTATATGAGTTTTTAGTGTTTAAGTTTGCATCTACATTAATAGAGTTTTTTTTAACCTAAGCTCAATCTTGCATAGATATTGCTGGATCCAATTCTGCAATCAACAACTTGATATAGGGAGACGGAGGCCAAGGCTTGGCAAAGGTATGAAATTTATACTAACACACTGACAACCACATATATCTCTATCCAAAAACACACACAGCTAGAGATAATGATAATTAAATGAAATTGGAAAAACCACATTTCTTATTGAAGGCACAGTGGCATTATTTCATTTTCATAATTCAAATGGAATACTGCAAGGTTGTAAAGTAGTACTTCAGCAGCTGGGAAAATGAAATAGATAATTATACAGAGACTCAAGACAACAAGTAAAATTAATGAAGGGCTGATGGTACCCAGAAAGCAATCTTCTAAATTCTGAAAGTCTACTTGTCAGTTCACGAGAGTTACTAACTTGCTAGCACAATAGAGGAGTAGAAGGTCCTTAAAGTGAGAGGACCAATAGGAGTAGCAGGAAGGAAGGTGGGGGGCAGTCGGAATGGCATGGCACACCTAGGATGCTCTAGAAGATTAGGGTGCAAACAGCACTCTAGAACAATGTCTTGTAGTCTTGGTGTTATTCAGAGATTACCAAAAGGAATTGAAAAAGCTTGATTTGGGGGGGAGAAAGTAATTAGTGTGGCAACTCCGAAATGTATGGGTTAAATGCTCATTGGAAAGGTAGGCAGTAGTGTTCTCCCCAGCCCCCTTTAGCCCGGCACTTTGCAGTAACCACCCGGCTGTTTTCAGGCAGTTACTGAGTTGGGTCATAATACAGGCGCTGCCACCCACCTACAATTTTTTCCCAACCGGCTTAAAAACATTTCTTGGTTGAACACTGGTAGAAATACGTACACAAGCTAAAATCCTCACTCCCTATGCAGCCAGTGCTCGTCTGGTTACCAAAACCCTAGTGGGCCCACTCTGTACATCATGCAATGCAGGACTGCCGGTCTCGCACTGTATATGATGATGTCAGGGCACTGTAAATGGCCAGACCAGCTGAACTGAAAATCCAGATGAGATGTACACATAACATGAAAACATGCACACCTGGCGATGAGTTTTATTTTGACTGTAATACTGGAGTTCGACATTAAACTCCATTCGTCCCCTCTTGTGTTGGAGAAACCTAACTCTCCAACAAACCAGAACTGCCCTTATGTCATCTTCTGCTGCTAACAGTCCAAACCTTCCAGGCTGAATGACACTTATCGTCAATTACCACTCTCAGTGAGCTCAGACGTCATGGACATCCTGGGAGGTGAATCATCTAAAAATCTGGAAAAAGAGAACCCTACTAATCACATGACCAGCTGAATTCATCTGGATTTAAGGTTTGTATGCAGGATTATTTTTTGATGTGAGGGGTGCGGTGTGAGCTTTATTGCAACTGAAAGAGGGAAATCATCTTTAATACACAAAGCATGAATTAATATTAAGACAGCTGAAAACGTACCATCTGAGGAAGGAGGGGTCATACCCAGAGGAGTTGTTGGTGTTGTAGGTAGGGGGCTGGTAGGTACAGTAACCAAGCCCATTTCAGGATGACTCTTAAAAAAAAAAAAAATGAAGAATGAGGATTTTTAAACATTATTTCTAAACAGATATGATACATGTGAATCATTTCACCTGCTACAATTACTTAAATTATGTTCAGCCAATGCTGGGATTCAGGCATTCTGACAATGCATATTAGAAATAGTAAATTTGATGTGCTAAATACGAATGGGAAGACTGGTTTCACACATAGCGCCAACATATTGTTCAGCGCTGTACATTAAATCAGGGTTGCAAGTGACAGACAGATAGAGACAGTGGCACAGCAGGAGGAGAGGACCCTGCCCCAACATTAGCAATACTTAAAGTTTTCTAAAGTTAAAATTTATTTTACCTTCCTCTCCTTTCCCACCTCCTACAAATACTAATTACTGATTTAAATAAATATTTCAGTTTTTGTTTCCTTATTTTATTTTAGGCCCAATAACACCATTCCTCTGTATACAATGCATGCAGATCATGGAAGGTGCAGCAAGCTGCTGTTCAAAGCATCCTAAAAACATCACAGCACCCCGTCTGAGTACTTCTCTTTTGAGCTCTAAAGCCCTACCTATCCAATAACCAACCTATAACAATAGAGCCATCATTTATTTAAGCATTCCAAGACTGGAGAAGATAGGCTATCGTGGGAAAACCTGGGTGATTTAGTGAACCTGGAATCAATGTGGTCCAGAATTAAAAACATTTGCAAAATATTTTAAGAAATCCATTCCAGTATATTGGAATATCCAAGTTTCTCCTATGATAGTCTATCTTTTCCAGTCTTGGGGGAGATTTAAAAAATCAGCCCCAATGGCTCAGTGGTTGGCCTTTGCAGCACTAGGTCCCAGGTTTGAATCTTGGCAAGGTCACTATCTGCATGGAGTTTGCAGGTTCTCACTGCGTCAAAGTTTTCCATACTCCAGTTTCCTCCCACATTCCAAAAACATGTAGTTAGGGCTTTCTCACAAAATTGACCTTAGACTGTAAAAAAACACACATGACTATGGTCATTAAATTGTGAGCCCCTTTGAGGGACTACTAGTGATATACCTTTGACTTTGTACAGCAATGCGTAATATGTCGGCGCTGTATAAATACTGTGTAATAATAATAATCTGCAGCCATGTGCCTTTGATTTTATTTGACTTGAAATGTCTTTGGATAAACATTTTTCAATAAAACTATTCTAAAGTAAAAAATAATATTAAGTACAAAAAATAGAGGAGACAAAAGTAGAAGAATTCGGAATGACTGACCTGTGCCAGCACAGTGATAAAATTCCTATTCAGATGCACAGCTTCGTAAAGTGCCAGTAAAATAGCTTCGTTAGTCCTGTTCAAAACATAAAACAGCACAAAACCCCCATTAAAAAGGCAAAAAAACACCAAACAGAATAACTAACAATAGATAAATGCTGATATGATATCTGTGATAAAAATGTGGTAAATTAAACTTACTGCAAATACTTTCAGGTAAAATATCTCCCTTGTACCTACCTGTACAAGGACTTCCTTACAGCTGTGAAATGTTAGAAAGCCACAACCCAGTGCTTTTACAAC
>NW_027317092.1:0-30000 GCF_032062135.1 Pyxicephalus adspersus
GACAGTCCTCCTGTCCCGAAAAGCTTACAATCTTATAACTGTGATAAGAACAGGTAATAATGGGCTGCTTGGTGGCGGATTTAAGTAGTGTTGTATTTTAGAAATAAATTTTATTACTGTAGATGGCACAGATGTACAATTCTACAGTGGCAGGTTTTATTCTCAGTGCTCTTGTAGAGCACGAGGGAGGATTTTTTAGAGTCAATCTGCAAATTTCTTGTAAATCTGTTTTATAATCTGTCACACTGCTCCTGTCCTGCTTTGCCTTGCTGTGTAATAGAATCAGTGATTGTACTCCTTTTCTTGTTTTGTCATACACACATTTTTATGCACAAAATGTTTAAATAGTATTTACCACTAGGAGTGATATCATTCCCTCGCATTAAACATAAATGAATGAAGTTAGATTTTCATTTCTGAAAGATTATTGGAAGGTCCAGTTACTTATGTGAATTCATATTTTTCTCACTTTCAGGCTTATAACATCAATTCATGGTTTCATTTTGTAAATAAAAGTTGTGGATTGTAGTAATATCATGACTGTATTTTTTTAAGATTTTTTTTTTATTTTTTAAAGTAATTGGTTTATTTATTTGGTAAATAGATATTAACATAAAGAAACTTCAAACTGTTTCAAGGTTATATTTTAATGAAAGAACAAGTAATCAGCTTATCTTTTACTATTCACCCTTTTGCACAACCAAAAAGTTATGATTGCCTTGTAATACTTCAATATAATTTGTATATAGATTATTAATTTGCACTAAACACATTGCCATGTGGTTTCTTTCTTTTTAGTTTATTTATGTCCTATGTCATTTATATTTGATATATTCCTATATTTGTGTGCATTATGATCCAATATATTATGATTATATAATCCATTTAGAAATGGAAAAGTAAATCATTACCACTGAAGATTCTTCTTGGAAAATTGAATTTCTGCATGTAACTAAAAAGTTAACACTTGGCTCTCCATTAAACATTCAAAGTTCTGTAGAGTTGAGAGGTCACCCAGTGTAAGCACTATGTTATGATGTCAGGTGTCTGCCAGGCTCTCCATGAACAAACATCAGAGATGCTCTTTATGACAGCAAGAAATATACACTCTGCAACCTCCATACCAGGGGAGCCCCTGGGGAGTACTTTGAATGGATAGCAGCTCCTTGCTGACAGAGGTGTGTAAAACTTATCCCCAGCATGGGAGATTTAGAAAGGGAGACATATTTGTAGAAGATGATCCAAAAGATTGTGAAAGTCTTTGGGCCTGACTTAAAAAAGCTCTCCAAGGCTGGAGAGAATACACTTTCATCAGTGAAGCTAGGTGATCCAGCAAATCTGGAATGGATTTGCTGAATCATTTGCTATTTGTTAGCAATTGTTTCCAATCCTGGACTAGATCCATTCCAGGTTTGCTGGTTCACCCAGCTTCACTGATGATAGTGTATCCTCTCCAGCTTTGGAGAGCTTTAAAAAATCAGGCCCAGTATCTTATGTTGTAGATTCATTGATACAGATGTTTAAAGAAACAATGATAAGACTAGATTGACTGGTCAAATTCCAAATGTCAGTTATCTAGTGGTGGTGAAAAAAATGAAACTTCATGTTTAGTTGGCTGCTATGGAAGTCATAGCAATGGCAAATTTGCTTTAAACATTACCCATCAAAGATTGTAAAACCATGTTATCTATATAGAAATATCTATGCACTCACTTTAGGCTGCATGAAGGAAAAGAGTTAGACTTTAGTAAGTTGATAGGGTTATAGCACTGATATTATATAATTGCTTTCCCCAAATGTTCCTTACAGAGGGTACCTCCAAATATGAGATGAGGTGCTGCAAAAGGTTTCATTTATTTTGATTGCATTAGTTCCCTGACAAGAAAACTTTACCCTATCTGAACACCAACAGTTTATTGTTTGCACATCTGTTCTAATAGTTACTTTACTTAGTTTCCAAAATTCTTTTTTTTTTTTTGATTCAATGATTTTTCAAAGAAAAAATAAATCAATCCCTTACAGTGGTTAGTGACACTGGTTAAAGTCAGGTTTGCCAAAACTCCTGATGTTGGACACATATGAACTGCCAAACCCGATGGAGGTCAATGGGGTCTAAATCTTGGAAATAGGTTGTGGCCATTTTTGGGGCTTATTGGCAGACTTCTGTAAACAAATAGGTACAAGTATGGTGATACTGTATACTCATCAGTAATATCATTATTACAAACTTTTTTATTTAAAAAAAAATGTCTTTTCATGTGGCAAACAACACTGAAATCACACGAATCCTCTTAACATGCTTAGGTAATGTTTTGCAACATCTTTCAATTCAACAGCTTTCAAATGACACAATGGCCGCTCTACCCCTCTTTTTTTTTGAGAGAGAGCTCATATAACAAAGCCTCCATTATTGGCTATTGTAACCCTGCAGGCAACAGGTAAAATGTTACGTTTGCTTTAAAATATGATTTGCCAAATGTTATCATAAATTCAAGTTGACACTTGTTGAACTTCAAACACACAGAATTTGGGTAGATTCTATGGTAGACCAGAACACCATTTTCAGTCCCTTGGAACACCACTATTATTCACATAGGTAGATAAGGTATGGCAATTCGGGGCTACTGGTGAGATTTTGTATATGACTAATCTAATATCCTTTTACACTGGTTAGCTCTTCCTACGCCTATACCTTCGGTTAGTGATAAACATGTCACTAGAGTCACAGTTAAAATACACCATGGGATATGATAAAATCTGTCTGCTACTTCATCAACATTTTGGATTGGACTGCAATAGGTACAATTTGAAAATTTATTACGCAATGTCATTTGTATAATGGGATTATGTTTGACGTAAAGTGAACACAAGTTGGTGCTTGACAGTAGCTCTTAGAATAGGTAATGTGCAGAACAGAATGGATGTTACATGCTCAGCAGATAGAGCCTTCGGGAATAACACATTTTTGAAGTATGTCTGTACTACATATTAGTGCCAAATCTCACATCTGCCACATTATCATGAGCTCCATCAAACTTTGCCTTCGATCAGCATAGACTTGTTCTGTTAATAGATTAATCATTTTTTATTTCAGATGTATTGTGCTATGTTAGAAGTAGATCATTTCAGTTTTTAAAAACTACAAAACACTACATTTGTGAAGAATAAATTAAAGTTGGTATGTACATTGCAAGTAATTTATGACCTTTGTAACTGACCCTGACATGATATGTAAATTATATCTAAACCCAAAACGTTTTCTATTTTTTTTGCTTTTTGGATAGAGTGGAAAATGATTAAATGATTAGAACTGCTAGGTTTTATTGAGTCTCCATTTGAGAGAATTCTTCATTTCCTATCTGTTAAAATTGTTGTCTCACTGAGACTGGAGCAGCAACAAAGGCAGGAGTAACTATTTCCCTGTTAAACATTCTGTGCTTTTGACAAGTATTCAACTAATGTTGCAGAGAATTAATTTAGGGGCTATGTCTGCCCCAAAATAAACTTCCAGTTCTGAATAGACACTTCTAAGTTGCTGTCTTTTCCACTCTACCTTACTGATCATTCACAGAATTTGTTTATGCTTTAAAACCCATTTCCTAGACAACAGCAAAAGTGTCCAAGTCCTTGCACCCCTACCGTTTTGTCAAGTAGGGCCCTGGATAAGGCGGAGGTCTTGTCCATTTTGCCCTACCCTAAAACAAGGCAGTTCACGTTGCTGATTTGGCTAGATGTGTGCCAATGAATGATAATCTGAGCTATGGGTAATGTTAGGGATACATTATTAGATGTGTGCACAATCCAGCTATCAAAGAAATCTGTGTGAATATTGATTAGAATGTTGCCACCTGCTAGCTTCTTACCGCATCGAACTGCTTGAACATAAAAAAAAGAGTGGGCTTTTGTGATCAATGTTCAAAATGATTTTTCAGAAAAAAATCAATTTTAAACGCCTAGGTTTTGAAAGGTTTTCATTGGCCTCTTAACGTCAAAAAAAAATTTAATGCCAATAGCAGACTGGTGGTTACAAAGAAATTGATATCATACACCTGAAACCATGATATGTACAAAGTAGACATGTCATGTTGCAAGTTATGTTGCAGCATTAGATCAGTTTATAAAGTGGTGCAATAATTGCAGCAAAGTGTTTCACATATTAAACCTGAGAGGGTTAAGCTGATGGCAGCACTCCAGTGTGTATAGGAATCCCTCAGCTGTGCTTGGCAGACAAGGTAGTGCTGGAGACAGTCCCCAAGTGTCATCACGCTGTGTCTCCTGTGTTAAGCTGTCACATGAGTGCAGGGCAGAGATGCTGCTGGATGTCACCTTGAATTCACATGCTTGTCACTTCACGTGATTCCCATCCTAAAGAGTTTGTCGACTGGATACTGTTGAAGATTAGCAGTAAAGGCTTATCTTTTGGAACCCCAGAGCACGAGCCACTGTTGGTATGAAAAGATATGATGGCAGTAAGGTCACCTAACTAAGGTGTTTGAGAAGTGATGACAGTGCAATTCATACTTCAGAAGTCGTTTTTAACTTTTATAATATTTAAAGAGGCATTTTTTTTAATATTGGACTTGGTTTGTTTAGGGAAGAGCATAATGGATTATCCCTTTTCTATCTATATGTCATGTTACACTTGTACTTATGTTCCTGGTTACTCTTTTAGAATATACCTGGTGTTTTAAATAATATCAAATTTTGGTACTATGATACAAAGTACAAACATCTGTGATCTTTTTTCCTCGCCTTGACACTAATCCTACTAAGCAATGAATGCTTAAGAATTTGCCAGAATTGTAATACAAAAAGCCAAACCTTTTGTGTTAAGAAGCAATAGGATACTAAAATACATTTTGCTACAGGTAAATTCTGGTTGTACAGTACATAGGATTTTTGCGAGAGGAAATATATTCATATTATAGGAAGTGTTTTAGACTATGTAAAATGTATCTTGACAATTACAATTAGCAATACTAAGGTTTCATTTGCCAGGTGGAGATACTAAGCCAGAGTTGAACAAAGAAAATCTTCATGCGTTATCACTAAAATACACATTTGAAAGCAACCCAGATTTACTTGCTAATAAAACTAGTAAATGCAACATAAAGATCTACTTACAAAACATCCAGATTAAATATTAAAATTTAATAAAACACAGAATGATAAAAGAAGGACATTTTTACTTTGCTGCTTCGGCAGGGTGTGTGTTTTGGCAGTTTATTAGCCTATTGGTCATATTTTTTTTACCTACTATATAAAAAAACATGTGAGAGTCCTAAACTGGGGGGCACAGACCTCATAGTGTCATAAGGTCTATACAATTATTGTAAATGTAGATGTAAAGCAGTTTCTGGTCAAATCATTGGATCATGTGCTGTTACTTAAACCCCCATTGTGTGCACAGGTTACAACAATACAACAAACAAGTTAAGGATATTGAGTTTTAACTGTAAGACAGACACTACTTTGGAGTCAGTACTGGTGTTTATCCATGTAGGCCTTTTTAGTGGTAATATCAAAAGCTAACTGTCATTGGTTGCCAGTACAAATAGAAAGGGTAAATATAACTAGTGGGTGAAAATACACGGGGGCATCATTGCTGATATTCTATGCTTTAGGTCACTATCCACTGGTCTTTTTCTGCATACTTTTTCCAGGTCAGTTTGTAAAAAGTTTTGAAGGGGGTCTGCATGACAGCCAATCAGTTAGTAAGAGAGAGCTGGCAAAGGCAGTCTGAAGCCTGAAAACTTTTGTAGACAGAGGATTATGTTTAGCAGCAGAGTTTTCTGGTAAACTTCAATAAATTACAAAAGCAGCTATTTAGTTGACCTTTAGTGTCAGGTCCTTTATCATTCCTTATAAAATCCTGTGCATTAATGGAAACTTGGTTACTTGTTTTACCTCTTACCCCTTAGAACATAATTTACTACTTATGACTTATTGAAGTAAAGCTGTTAATTTTCTTTCACCGTTTAAGTCTGGTTAATGAGCAGTTGTTTTATCATTATTGCTAACAAATATCCTAAGAACAATGAATATAAGATCCATTCTATGGCTTTACATTTAATTACTGTTTTTGGAAACAATGCTTAAGGTACCACAAACATCAAAATATTGTATTGTATATTACCTGTATGCAGGTAATACATGCAATGATAGTATTTAGTGTAGGATTTTTAATCAGTTATTCTTTATGTTTTTCTACGATTATATGCTGTCCAAAAGTTCCAGTTTTTAGTGGTCAGGGCAAAATATTTTTACCAATAGGGATTTAAATGTTTAAGTATTTTACATTTTACTATGTGCATAGAAAGTGAACATTATAAGCATCTTTGGATGCATACATTTTTGTTCCAATCCATTTCGCTATTTCTTGCTGGGTAACTTGATCGGCAGGTAATTGTGAAATGAAAAAAATGTATAAAGATAGGTAAACCTTTTAATGACAATCAACCAATTGCTTGTGATGATGTAAGCCTTTTAATTTAGTTATAAATGTGTTTTTAATTTTTACACACAGTAAAGAAAAACAAATTCAGAGATGGCATTAAAGTAAGAGAAAAAGACCTAGGCAAAGGCTGAAAGGGAAATTTTATTGTATGAATGCTTGTCAGAGGAGTACCAATGACAGAATAAAAGTGACAGAGAGGGCGGCCATGAAAGTGATAAAGACTTGGAGACAAATATGATATATAAAGGTCATATTCACTTAGCACCATTGTATGAGAGAGACAGAAGTGTTGCTGGAGTCTTTGCAGTTGCAGAGGTGACAAACAGACAAGGATTTTCCTGTCTCATAGTCAGAATTCATATTCTATTGAAGTAAAAGCAATGTATTATAAAAAGACAAAAGGCAGAAAACTATTGTAAGTACCTAAAAGGTGAGTG
Source organism: Pyxicephalus adspersus (assembly GCF_032062135.1). Classification (NCBI taxonomy): domain Eukaryota; kingdom Metazoa; phylum Chordata; class Amphibia; order Anura; family Pyxicephalidae; genus Pyxicephalus; species Pyxicephalus adspersus. The sequence continues at coordinate 6,895 of NW_027317092.1, forward strand.
GCCTAGAACCAGAAATTTATGTACTGGCGGCAAATTAGGGTGATTGCACCCTCCATCCCACATTTCCCTATAAAAAAAAAATAATAATCAAGGAAAATTGAACCAAGACAATGTTTTGTAATGTTTTAAACAAAATAGAAAAAAGTGTTTAAACAAATATTATTTTATTAACAATGATTAGCATTGCAGCATTAACTTAAAATATTGGGACTGTCACGCAGACTAGCTTTGCCTTTATTGGTGTTATTCAATAACCTTGTTCTAATAGCGGTTGTTTGCAGCAACCAATCGAAGTCAAGTAAACCCAACTACTTTTACTTTAGCCATTACAAGCTCTTTGATTAATTGCCCTGAGACAGTCTACATCACTGCTTATCACATCCTAATATATATTAGGACATTTTAGTCACCCTCAAAGTCATGGTCATGATTCTTCGGACCTGACTCTTCGCTGTTCTGTGTACAGAATGTAGGATCCCTTCTGGGATGTTCATTTTAATTCCTGCAGGGCATGGAAACTTCATTTTTGGCAATTTAGTGGCAGGATTTTCTCATGATCCAGTAGAGAACTCTGCAGCATTGATGTCAACTCAAAGAGATTGGCAGGGATCAGTCATTTTTGGCACATCTGCAGCGTTGACTTAACAGGACCCAGATATTGTGCCAGGAAGGTCCCAGATGTCGATATAGGGAATATTATATTTTCAACATAAATGGTGAGCAGCAAGGGATGGAATATGTGTTAATAATGGCCCTTTTAAATTTTAACTTTAAAACATTGTTTCTACCTGCTTTTTAAAGGACGTCTGCTGCTCAGAGTGTATTTTGTTTGTGTAAATTGGAAGCAGTGTGAGTTAGTACATAATTCATGTAATCTGGCGCTCTTTGATTGTTGAGAAAGTCTGTATCTCCTCCATTTATCTGCTAGGTAGGTAGACTCATCTCCTCAATCAGCTTTATCCCTACCTTTGTCCTTTTTGATTATTTCCTAAATGTATGCCACATTGGTCAGCCAGCGCCTCACCCGCTCTGTTATCATCTCATCACACATTCGTCTTGTAGCTGTAAAAGCATTATAATAGCATTTGTCATCTGCTTTAATTCCATCACTGTCAGACCCATCAGATTATATTCTTCCTTCTTCCGTCAGTTGCAGAATTGACCTTAACCTTCTTAAGGATACAATGTAAAATCATGGCATTTCCAAGAGAAGTTTCTTGCAGTATAAGATATGACAGAAGATATGCACAACCTAAATCATACAAGAATTATGTATACTTTTTAGACAGGGGAAACCAGGGTAAGTAAAGGTCTGCTACAACAAGGTATAAGGCAGTAAGTAGTGTATTAAGACGATTCTGATGAAAGCATATGTGCAGCTTCAAAGTTAAAAACCTCTCCGTATTTTTTTTTAATTTAGAGTGGTGAAGTTAGTTTGGAGTAAAAACGTGGCTTATTTCCAAACACCCTTCCAATTATCCTTTTTTTGAATCTTCTGTATGATTATTAAGGGTACCCCTCATGAACCCTTAATGGTCATGGCTGCAAGAGAAATAGATTGAGTAAAAAAGATAAAAACACTTGGGAAATTTGCATGTGAATGATTGCATTGATTTCTTGAGATAGTACTGCAGTTTTCATTCACCACAATGGGTTTACTAGGGGTGTCCCTCCATGTCAAGAAAATTATAACCCAATGTCAATAGCAGCATGGTTGTTAGCATCAGAAGCATTGTATAGACTATAAACTGGTTATAAACAATAATAAGATTTTGTGGCCTAAAAACCCATTATTATAAAATGAAGAAAGGTAACTTGAAAATTACTATACCTTTAATGGTAGCTTGTGATTCAATGCACATCACAAACTTTCTGTCCCTGAACGGCTTATTTATTATATTGCAATAACCAATCTGATATACCTTTATGGAAAATACATTGCTTTAGATTTGCCATATAGCAAGATTAGATTCACAGTTTCCCCTATAGCTTCACTTAATGAAGAAGCTGGGCTGAAGCATTATTCAGTGTGAAACTGCAGAGATGGAATATTGTATAAAACATAATGCAGAATAAAGAATATAAAACACGGTTTAACTCTCCAGCTTCCTCCCTACTAGGTCCCCTATGGGCACCTTCAGGAGCAGCAGTTTACTGTCATATCTATTTGTTAATTAATTGCATGTTAATTTGATGAGCTGCAGGCATGCTCCTTCCTTGTGTTGTAAGACGCTATGGCAGCTCTACATTAAACTGATGGTTTATCCAGCTATCAGCATTTAAATGAATCCAATTAATAGAGTTCATCATTCATTTATGAGAAGAGAAGCTGACTGTGGAACGAAAGTTTTGGGAAGGGTGTCATCAAGCATTAGAGGGGGAACATAGATTAGATACAGATTTTTTCTTTTCCTCACAGGGAGCAAAAATGTGCCATCTTTTTTTTTCTTCGGTGGTGCTTTTTATTTTACTAAGAATACCATGGGTTTAAAAAGACATTTTAATTCACTATAATGCACTTTGAATTAGTGACTCTAGTGAACTTTTTTAAACTCTTCTATCTGCAAAATAACTTGGCCAATAGCATTTTCATTAGGTTGATCAACTACGAAAGCCTACACAAATTCAACATTAGTGAATCCCTGTATTGAATGTCAGAGGTTTGCTTAATAGTGTAATATCAGCTTTTTTTTTTTTTTACACAGCAATTCAAAACTGCACAGAAATCAAATCACTTTTCTAAGTGCTGATTGGGGGCTGTTTTGAGATGTATAAATGCAAACATTACACTAAACATTGGAGCATGTATTAGGCCAATACAAGAAACAAGTAATTAAAACATAAATGCAAAACAAAAATAAAATTAAAATTTTGTTTATGTTCTTGCTAACTGGTACTTGAATAGCTTTTAATGGAACCAAATGTCTAGAATGTCCCCCACAATTCTGCTTATTCCCTGCTATCAATGGGAACAATATTACTTGTTCTAGAACAAAATAAAACTCAGTATCACAATATTTGTTCAAACTAGAAGAAACTACCAAAAAAAAAAGAAAGCAACAGTCAAACATCATGAGAATGGTGGTGTGAAACAGTGAGGGTTAAGCAACTTTAATTTTGTTTTCACAGAGATAGCTTTCATTCCGCTGTCCCCCTAGAGGTATCTGATGTCCCTCTGGTGCACAGGTAAAATATTAGCTAAACGAACGGCAGCAGTTGATCTCCTTGCAATTACTATAACAACAGAAATCCCTGCTAGCTAGAGTCATATATGTGTTTCCAACTCCAGAAGCTATTTATTTTGTTATTACAAGTCTCTGTTCTGAAGTTAACTTATTGCAAAATAAGTTGAATAGGCCTAAAGCAGAACTAAATGTAAAAAGTACAAAATTACAACTAGGCAGGTCCTTTATTGCAGAAGGGAATAAGTTGATGTCCCTTCTGCAATAAAATAAACATATTCCCTTGATTGGAATTTGTTAAATACACTCACCCAATTCTTCCATGGGTGCCCCTATCCTCCTTTTCTTTTCCGGCTTTCCTGATCTCAGCCATCTTGATTGGCCAGGCCACAGTGATATAACTCCCACTCATGCGTGCAGGAGTTCATTCAGTCCCAAAAGCCTCAGAGAATATCCCCAGCATATCCCAGTATCATGTGCTGAGTTGCACATTCATGAACAGGTAGGTAAATATGTTTTATTGCAGAAGGGATATCACCTGTCCCTTTCTGCAATAAACAGAAGCAGAACTATAGTTCTATTTTGAAAGATGTAATTGTCCTTTTATATTTACTAGTGGTACTTTTTATAGCCCTAACATTTAATTCTTGTACGTGGGAAGGCTTCTCGTTACCTTGACTGTGAGTGGGATTACCAGATGAAGGATACAGGGTTAAAAGTGAACTCTGCCACTTCACCCGTAGAAAGGCATGCCAGGGAACTTGAGTAGAAACATCACTGGCTTACAGCCGGTCCCTTCTAGACCTCTTTTTCTGTACTCTTCAGGCTAACAGCAGATGGTCATATTGCAGCAGATTTATATTGGCTTTATTTATTGTAGTTATGGTCACCTCTAACAGGCTTTTTACAGACTAATTTAAAGGCCAGCTATAAACTCAAAACTGAAAAAAAAAAAAACTGAACTCTCCTTCTTAAAGCTTCTAAATGCTTCACTTCTAACACATGCACTGTAAGTTGAGAAGGTTAATTCCACTAGCTGAGTTCAATGCCATAACTGTATTAATACAATTTTTTTAGAAAAAATTCTTTTCTGCAATGCAAATACATCTCCAATTGGACCTGATCCACTCAAAAACACCAAAGAAGGTCAGATGCAGCCTCAGAACCACTATGATCCACACTGTAGCATTGTGATGAATAGAAAGCTGCTGACCTTTGACATGCAGTAAACAAGGTAATAAATGTCCATGTAGCAATTTGTAATATATATGCTGTTAAAGTATTGAGAGAAATATGGGGATGCCATTGTTGACTTCCCTCTAGGAGTGTTCCATGGCTGTCCCTACCTGAACATGGAGAGTAATTCAGGCTGAAAATTTAGAAAGAAGACTGCTTGCTGTACTTAAAAATTACTTTTCCTACAATGAATATCAATATTGGTATTGTGTTCAGTATCTAAGCCACAGTCTTCTGACCTGAGAGGGTGCATTTCCTTACTTATTTATCTGTTTTAAAGGTTGAAAAGTGGTGAAGGATTGGTTGGTTGGTTGGTTGGTTGAAAAGATGTCCCAAATTTTGTTTGCAAACTAAGGAATACATTTTGCAAGCTAGATTTTTGCACTGCACTTAGTTGCATACTTGCACATGAAAACTAGCAAGAAATAGCATGTTGTATCAATTGGCTACCGGACCTCTATGATAAAAACAGTGCATATTAGTTGTACCAGCTGTATACTGAATGTTTCTATAGTAACAGGCAAAGTCACTCAAACTGCATCTAAACTTGCAATAAACCTTCAGTAGAGGTGTAGGTTTAATCTGATTTCCCAAGCTGTACCTGAAGCTAGAGAGAGGAAATGGTGCAGTGTGTGCATGAGTGTGCTGATATGATTTTTCAGATTATTACTTTTATTTCCAGGGCTAGTGGAACATAAGTGCTAGGAGCGTTGTTATAACAATAACATTCAAGAGATAGAGTGAAAGGGAAATGAGGCAGGCAGACTGGGCACACTGAAATATTTTATGATATTCCCAGTGCTATAGATGCAATTGCTCTGAAGAATTTATTCCTAGGCACGTTGGGGGTGATTACCAGTTTCCATCATTTTTCATGGCTTCTGTTCATTCTGTTTCTCTGCAGTTATGCTCCTTGATGTGAATTATTGCTCACAGAATGATCATGGTGATACTGTTGTTATAATCATCTCATGATTGCATTGCTGTAAGGTTGTATGCATTGCTCTTAGTCAGTTTCAATAAAACCATTAGTAATATACTGATTCACTTACCAAAAAATGGGAAGTAATGGCCACTTTATTATGGCATACTCAATTATTATTTTTTTTTAGTATGCACCAAACATACATAAGTCTAATTTAATTGAAGGAAGTATTAGAGATGAATTCTTGTTTCTAACTTGCTTTTACTAGACATATGAGCAATTAACTAATTTTAAAGAAGCCATGCTACTTATAGCAAAACTATTTAAAAGAAATGTTCTTATTAATAAATTATTGTCATGTGTTAACTAAAGTACATAAGTACATAGTGCCTTGGGATTGATTGGTTTTCAGGTATTGCTGCATTATGCATATTACTGCATGTAGCGTATTGACTAGATATATAGGCATTGAATGGATCAGTGGAAACTTGGATTTACATTGTATTTGTGTGTACAGGTTTGTAGTTAATCAATATTATATCATGCGTTCACAGGTTGGATTTTTTATGTTAATAATTAGTAATAAATAAGTACTTGGCAAATGTGATAAAAGTTAGAACTACACTTGAAATATTTTTGTAGATGTATTTTGCTTTTGTTCTCTTTGGCTGGTAATAATCCTATTGTGGCTTCACTACTGAATGGAAAACTATAAATCTGCAACTATAAAACAATAGGCTTGTGAAATGCTTAGTTTTTGAAGTATTCTAAAGATATAATTTACACAGTTTCCCTGTGATAACAAACAGCCCTTGTGCATTTAATGCATATAAGTGACAGAGTCTGTGCAGACCTAAAAGAATAAAAATACAAAAACTCCCAACAATGGGAAAAGTAGAATACTGTTCTCATTGGTTTTTAATGCTAAGTAATTCTATCTATTGTACAGTGGTATATTAATTCTTTAAAATGCAGCAACTAACTTTGCACTCCTCAAGTGATTTAGGACCCTAGTACAGCAGCTGCAGACAAGGCTACAGTTCAAGCCTCTTTTGCCACAAGACAGGGCAATTTATGCCTTGTGGATATATTAAGGTTCAACACCAGCTGCTCTTAGGAAACAAATCGTCTATTCACCCTGGATATATGAGTTTCTTAACCACAGCTGTGGCCTGGTAAATTAAATAGACTGTCGCACTATGGTGCTCATGTATGCAGACTTTAGGTACTGTGGATTGTAGTGGCAATTTTTATGGTCTCCAATGGAGTCATCCCAGACAGTGAATTATATTGTAGTAGTATTGCATAAAGTTTAAATGACCCTTCTGATATATGTGTTCTGGTGGGTAAATATATAGTAGGCAATTTTGCTGCTTTATTGATGTCTCTTGGGTGAAAAATGTTCTTTTTTTCCCCATTTTTATTGTTTGAAGCACACTACTAAGGATGATTTTTATAATGTGGACTCTGAGTTCATGGAAGACAAAGGACTGAGTGAACTTATACCATGTTGTAAAGCAACAAGACATTTTAGTTTATTTCCCTTTGTAAGTGTACAGAATAGATATAGTTGGTCTTGCTGTTGACATAACAGCCTCATGGCCCCTCAGTTTACAAGAATATATGATCAACTGTGTGGGTGACTTATTTTATTTCTGTTATGCATGCTGTAAAGAGGTTTAAATATAAAAATTTGCCAAACAGCTAAACACACAATTGAAACACATATTTGTGAATTGTTTCACTTGCCAAAAAATTTGTAATTGAGTTGATTCAGCTATTTGATTCAACTGCTGTAATGCATAGCCAGCTGAGTGACCTAATTTTTCCTTATTATGGAAAGCAATAAAGCTTGGTCCCCTCACATGCCTCAAGTTTGCATAATGAAGAAGCACACTCTTTCCTCCTGTAAGAAAGCTTCCTTTGTTAGATTAGCAGCACTGTCCATGCAATAAAACCTGACTGGCTCATATTGAAGACTCTTCTCATTGTGATTCTGAGAGTGCAGGCAAATAGATACAGCTATGTCAGATTTCAGAGCTAAGCAAATATACAAAGAATATTTTAGCACTGCATGCTATGTTGGTACTATATAAATTCTGTTAATTACTATTATTATCATTAATTTTAATAATAATAATAATAATAATAATAATAATAATAAATGTGTTTGTGTAAATATAAATCTCTGGTGAAAAAATATATTATTAGCAAATATGTACAAAGTGCATCAAGACTGGACTGCTATTGTCACAGTAGAAAATGGACCTGGGATTCAGCCAACCTCTCATATTTGTCCTCTGACATGCACCTGTCATTGATATCTTTGTTGCCTACTCTTGGATTACAGCACATTACAAGCACACGATAACTGCATGTATGTGTTTACATAACTATGTGTTTACATAACACAGTTTTCTGTACACTGACAATACCAGTAAATGTCATTGTCAGCCTTGTTTTTCAGTATCATAAGGTGCAATGATCTCATCTATCGTTGCCCTACAGTATTACATTCCCTGATTACTAAAGCAGTGTCTGCTTTACCAACATGGCATGTTTGGTCTCCATCCCAGACTTGTGCTGGGAACTAGAACTGAAGTGGGTGTTTAGAAATGCTAGCATATAAAAATAGTAGAGCAAATATGTGACATCTGATACACAAAACTAGAGAGTCCCAAAAGATCCAGATTGTTTATTGAAGACCTGCTTGATCTTCTTTAAACTTATACACTGCCATCAATGACTAAATAGTATTTGAATATTGCAAACATTTGTATTAATAAATTAATTGTAAATACATTTTGTAAGGAGGGAAAGAATTAGGACATCTGTAAACAATCTATGTATGTAAAGACTTAAAAATGTACCAGAGGTTTTTATCCTTCCCTTACTCTATTAAAGAAAACATTTTTAATTATTTCATTATTACTATTGAGTCCCAAACCTTCTCCACTCTATTCAAAAATAATAAGAAATGTTTTGGCTGAACATATTCTTACTTATAGTATTCATGGTCCTGCAGTCTTACTTCCTGCTGATTCCTTTTTTCTTTTTGAAGACTTGAAGCCCCTTCAGTCTTTTTTTGCCAGTCTCTAACCTATTGTGGGCGGCAACTGCTCCTCTTGTATTGTACTTGAAGATATAGATGTCCTGGCCACATTCTGATGCTAGAAGTTAGGTTAAGTAACTTTCTGTGGTAAAACATCACCTACAAAATAGACAAGGGGGTTCTGAGAAATTCCTGGCTTTGCCCAGAAAGAAGAGAGCCAGAGTTATGAAATACCACATTTATTCAACATATTCCCCCCTGAGACTGATGCACTTGGTACAGCGTAGTTGCAGCTTTTCTAGACCGTTCAAATAAAAGTCCTTTGGTTGGGCCACAAACCAGCTCTCAGCAGCATCTTTATTGTTTGCAGCAAGGTTCTTTTTTATAATATGTGATAAAAGTAAGAAGATAACTTCTGATTGGTTGCTATAGGCAGCACAGCCATTCTCCAGTTCTTTTCAGGATTTAGTTATCACAGCTGCTGATGATCAAAGGGCACATCCTGAATTGTAGATCAGCACCTAATAACACTATAAATGGACAAGCATTTCTTTGTCAGAAAGAGAGACAGATCATTGATGTCATGGAGTATGCAGGGATAGATGGCTGCAGTGTAGTCTGAACTAGCGTGTCATGATTTAGCAGGAAGCCTTTGACTAAACCACTGTGATAATCCAATGCCAGTGGCTAAATATTTCTCTTTGAATATTGCAGTCAATTTTAATGGAAAATCTTTAGGAAAAGAATAAATAGATTTTTTGCCTGCGACCTGTGTGACCCAATGCCCTAAGGGGAGATTCAGAAACATTTAGTACAATTTGATATGGAGTAAAGTCTTAATGAGCTCATTGAAGAAGTGAATAATGCAGACAATATGACCACATGCTGTGTGATAAAAAGGTTATCACATATTTATTGTTACAGTGTTATTACCACCTTAAAAAAGTTAGTGATTCATACAACATGGACACTCACATTATCAACATGGACAACAATATCAACATAGGCACTAACATTACACATACATCAAATACATTTTGATTTTCTGATGCATTTAATTAGATTACTGGACTGCAGAAGCTATTTTTTTTCCAGATATGTGATGTAATCCAGCATGAGTAAAAAAATACCACTTACTAGTGTTCTTTCCTTGTGTGCAGTGTGATTGGTCATGTATTCACCCCCCACTTTAATATTTTGCTGGAGAGATACATTGGGGGGTTCTTTCCGAGGCCTATCCTCAGCTCTGCCCTTTCTAAAGTGCCCAACAGTGATGATTTTACCACTACTTTTGCAAAGAAATATCCAGTTTTGTATAGAAATTTGGTAACACAAAGTAGATTCCTGTCCTTTGTGTTTAATGAGGACTATTAAGGAGTATATTTAAATGAAAGCTTTGTGCTGGAAGTTTAGCATTAATGAGCTGAATTAAATTGTGTCTTTTATATCCGCCTGTAGTTCAGCTTTAAGTAAAATTGTGAATTGTTTAATTTAGGCTGATCACATTTACAGGTATTTATAGAACATTTTTAAATGAGTATAGAATTACTTTAATAAGTTTAATTGTTCTTTTGTTGAGTTATTAAAATCCCAGCCAGCAGCTTCTTCCATAACAGTCACATTTCACTATCACCAGGGTTTGAATCATCCTGATTACAGCTATGGAGCCTTTGAAACAAAGAAAAAAACTATACTTAACTAGTCAGATTAGACCCGCAGACACTGGTGTTTTATTAATCAGATCCTTGCTGCTGAATTTTATGTGCACTCAACTGATTGCTCTGCTAATCACATATAACTTATTGGGATATTTTATTTAATTATAATAAATGTTGTACATATGATTGAAATGATATGTTAACAGGGGAATACAAGCATGCTTATATAATTTATCCAAATATACTTCTTATGGCTTTTAATTACAGTTTCCAATGATATTTCTGATGGATTGGTAGACTTGGTAACAGTCTAGCTCTTCATAACTATAAAAGTAGACTATATAAATGAAGAGAAGTTTCCAAATTCAATGCATTTTTGATCAGATTGGGAATTTGTAGGTTTCTTTGCATCTCCATAACTCTGGACAATGGCTCTGTGCTGGGCATAGTTAATGAAGTAGGAGACATTTCCCCAGGTGTTTAATCATGTTATTTTTACCTGTCAGACACCCATATGCAAGTTTTACAAAATGACATATTTTTAAAAAGGTCTGTCTTTATGCAACCCTAAGCTGTGAAGTTCTTAGACATTTATACAAAATTTTCTGCACAGTATAAAAACTTAAAAAAAAGTTTGACAATAGTTGACCCTTAACAGACCATGAAAAAATGTCATATATAACCACCTCTTTCTCATATGATTGGTATCTATTTAAAAAAGCTCTCCAAGGCTGGAGAGAATACACTTTCATCAGTGAAGCTAGGTGATCCAGCAAATCTGGAATGGATTTGCTGAATCATTTGCTATTTGTTAGCAATTGTTTCCAATCCTGGACTAGATCCATTCCAGGTTTGCTGGTTCACCCAGCTTCACTGATGATAGTGTATCCTCTCCAGCTTTGGAGAGCTTTAAAAAATCAGGCCCAGTATCTTATGTTGTAGATTCATTGATACAGATGTTTAAAGAAACAATGATAAGACTAGATTGACTGGTCAAATTCCAAATGTCAGTTATCTAGTGGTGGTGAAAAAAATGAAACTTCATGTTTAGTTGGCTGCTATGGAAGTCATAGCAATGGCAAATTTGCTTTAAACATTACCCATCAAAGATTGTAAAACCATGTTATCTATATAGAAATATCTATGCACTCACTTTAGGCTGCATGAAGGAAAAGAGTTAGACTTTAGTAAGTTGATAGGGTTATAGCACTGATATTATATAATTGCTTTCCCCAAATGTTCCTTACAGAGGGTACCTCCAAATATGAGATGAGGTGCTGCAAAAGGTTTCATTTATTTTGATTGCATTAGTTCCCTGACAAGAAAACTTTACCCTATCTGAACACCAACAGTTTATTGTTTGCACATCTGTTCTAATAGTTACTTTACTTAGTTTCCAAAATTCTTTTTTTTTTTTTGATTCAATGATTTTTCAAAGAAAAAATAAATCAATCCCTTACAGTGGTTAGTGACACTGGTTAAAGTCAGGTTTGCCAAAACTCCTGATGTTGGACACATATGAACTGCCAAACCCGATGGAGGTCAATGGGGTCTAAATCTTGGAAATAGGTTGTGGCCATTTTTGGGGCTTATTGGCAGACTTCTGTAAACAAATAGGTACAAGTATGGTGATACTGTATACTCATCAGTAATATCATTATTACAAACTTTTTTATTTAAAAAAAAATGTCTTTTCATGTGGCAAACAACACTGAAATCACACGAATCCTCTTAACATGCTTAGGTAATGTTTTGCAACATCTTTCAATTCAACAGCTTTCAAATGACACAATGGCCGCTCTACCCCTCTTTTTTTTTGAGAGAGAGCTCATATAACAAAGCCTCCATTATTGGCTATTGTAACCCTGCAGGCAACAGGTAAAATGTTACGTTTGCTTTAAAATATGATTTGCCAAATGTTATCATAAATTCAAGTTGACACTTGTTGAACTTCAAACACACAGAATTTGGGTAGATTCTATGGTAGACCAGAACACCATTTTCAGTCCCTTGGAACACCACTATTATTCACATAGGTAGATAAGGTATGGCAATTCGGGGCTACTGGTGAGATTTTGTATATGACTAATCTAATATCCTTTTACACTGGTTAGCTCTTCCTACGCCTATACCTTCGGTTAGTGATAAACATGTCACTAGAGTCACAGTTAAAATACACCATGGGATATGATAAAATCTGTCTGCTACTTCATCAACATTTTGGATTGGACTGCAATAGGTACAATTTGAAAATTTATTACGCAATGTCATTTGTATAATGGGATTATGTTTGACGTAAAGTGAACACAAGTTGGTGCTTGACAGTAGCTCTTAGAATAGGTAATGTGCAGAACAGAATGGATGTTACATGCTCAGCAGATAGAGCCTTCGGGAATAACACATTTTTGAAGTATGTCTGTACTACATATTAGTGCCAAATCTCACATCTGCCACATTATCATGAGCTCCATCAAACTTTGCCTTCGATCAGCATAGACTTGTTCTGTTAATAGATTAATCATTTTTTATTTCAGATGTATTGTGCTATGTTAGAAGTAGATCATTTCAGTTTTTAAAAACTACAAAACACTACATTTGTGAAGAATAAATTAAAGTTGGTATGTACATTGCAAGTAATTTATGACCTTTGTAACTGACCCTGACATGATATGTAAATTATATCTAAACCCAAAACGTTTTCTATTTTTTTTGCTTTTTGGATAGAGTGGAAAATGATTAAATGATTAGAACTGCTAGGTTTTATTGAGTCTCCATTTGAGAGAATTCTTCATTTCCTATCTGTTAAAATTGTTGTCTCACTGAGACTGGAGCAGCAACAAAGGCAGGAGTAACTATTTCCCTGTTTAACATTCTGTGCTTTTGACAAGTATTCAACTAATGTTGCAGAGAATTATTTTAGGGGCTATGTCTGCCCCAAAATAAACTTCCAGTTCTGAATAGACACTTCTAAGTTGCTGTCTTTTCCACTCTACCTTACTGATCATTCACAGAATTTGTTTATGCTTTAAAACCCATTTCCTAGACAACAGCAAAAGTGTCCAAGTCCTTGCACCCCTACCGTTTTGTCAAGTAGGGCCCTGGATAAGGCGGAGGTCTTGTCCATTTTGCCCTACCCTAAAACAAGGCAGTTCACGTTGCTGATTTGGCTAGATGTGTGCCAATGAATGATAATCTGAGCTATGGGTAATGTTAGGGATACATTATTAGATGTGTGCACAATCCAGCTATCAAAGAAATCTGTGTGAATATTGATTAGAATGTTGCCACCTGCTAGCTTCTTACCGCATCGAACTGCTTGAACATAAAAAAAAGAGTGGGCTTTTGTGATCAATGTTCAAAATGATTTTTCAGAAAAAAATCAATTTTAAACGCCTAGGTTTTGAAAGGTTTTCATTGGCCTCTTAACGTCAAAAAAAAATTTAATGCCAATAGCAGACTGGTGGTTACAAAGAAATTGATATCATACACCTGAAACCATGATATGTACAAAGTAGACATGTCATGTTGCAAGTTATGTTGCAGCATTAGATCAGTTTATAAAGTGGTGCAATAATTGCAGCAAAGTGTTTCACATATTAAACCTGAGAGGGTTAAGCTGATGGCAGCACTCCAGTGTGTATAGGAATCCCTCAGCTGTGCTTGGCAGACAAGGTAGTGCTGGAGACAGTCCCCAAGTGTCATCACGCTGTGTCTCCTGTGTTAAGCTGTCACATGAGTGCAGGGCAGAGATGCTGCTGGATGTCACCTTGAATTCACATGCTTGTCACTTCACGTGATTCCCATCCTAAAGAGTTTGTCGACTGGATACTGTTGAAGATTAGCAGTAAAGGCTTATCTTTTGGAACCCCAGAGCATGAGCCACTGTTGGTATGAAAAGATATGATGGCAGTAAGGTCACCTAACTAAGGTGTTTGAGAAGTGATGACAGTGCAATTCATACTTCAGAAGTCGTTTTTAACTTTTATAATATTTAAAGAGGCATTTTTTTTAATATTGGACTTGGTTTGTTTAGGGAAGAGCATAATGGATTATCCCTTTTCTATCTATATGTCATGTTACACTTGTACTTATGTTCCTGGTTACTCTTTTAGAATATACCTGGTGTTTTAAATAATATCAAATTTTGGTACTATGATACAAAGTACAAACATCTGTGATCTTTTTTCCTCGCCTTGACACTAATCCTACTAAGCAATGAATGCTTAAGAATTTGCCAGAATTGTAATACAAAAAGCCAAACCTTTTGTGTTAAGAAGCAATAGGATACTAAAATACATTTTGCTACAGGTAAATTCTGGTTGTACAGTACATAGGATTTTTGCGAGAGGAAATATATTCATATTATAGGAAGTGTTTTAGACTATGTAAAATGTATCTTGACAATTACAATTAGCAATACTAAGGTTTCATTTGCCAGGTGGAGATACTAAGCCAGAGTTGAACAAAGAAAATCTTCATGCGTTATCACTAAAATACACATTTGAAAGCAACTCAGATTTACTTGTTAATAAAACTAGTAAATGCAACATAAAGATCTACTTACAAAACATCCAGATTAAATATTAAAATTTAATAAAACACAGAATGATAAAAGAAGGACATTTTTACTTTGCTGCTTCGGCAGGGTGTGTGTTTTGGCAGTTTATTAGCCTATTGGTCATATTTTTTTTACCTACTATATAAAAAAACATGTGAGAGTCCTAAACTGGGGGGCACAGACCTCATAGTGTCATAAGGTCTATACAATTATTGTAAATGTAGATGTAAAGCAGTTTCTGGTCAAATCATTGGATCATGTGCTGTTACTTAAACCCCCATTGTGTGCACAGGTTACAACAATACAACAAACAAGTTAAGGATATTGAGTTTTAACTGTAAGACAGACACTACTTTGGAGTCAGTACTGGTGTTTATCCATGTAGGCCTTTTTAGTGGTAATATCAAAAGCTAACTGTCATTGGTTGCCAGTACAAATAGAAAGGGTAAATATAACTAGTGGGTGAAAATACACGGGGGCATCATTGCTGATATTCTATGCTTTAGGTCACTATCCACTGGTCTTTTTCTGCATACTTTTTCCAGGTCAGTTTGTAAAAAGTTTTGAAGGGGGTCTGCATGACAGCCAATCAGTTAGTAAGAGAGAGCTGGCAAAGGCAGTCTGAAGCCTGAAAACTTTTGTAGACAGAGGATTATGTTTAGCAGCAGAGTTTTCTGGTAAACTTCAATAAATTACAAAAGCAGCTATTTAGTTGACCTTTAGTGTCAGGTCCTTTATCATTCCTTATAAAATCCTGTGCATTAATGGAAACTTGGTTACTTGTTTTACCTCTTACCCCTTAGAACATAATTTACTACTTATGACTTATTGAAGTAAAGCTGTTAATTTTCTTTCACCTTTTAAGTCTGGTTAATGAGCAGTTGTTTTATCATTATTGCTAACAAATATCCTAAGAACAATGAATATAAGATCCATTCTATGGCTTTACATTTAATTACTGTTTTTGGAAACAATGCTTAAGGTACCACAAACATCAAAATATTGTATTGTATATTACCTGTATGCAGGTAATACATGCAATGATAGTATTTAGTGTAGGATTTTTAATCAGTTATTCTTTATGTTTTTCTACGATTATATGCTGTCCTAAAGTTCCAGTTTTTAGTGGTCAGGGCAAAATATTTTTACCAATAGGGATTTAAATGTTTAAGTATTTTACATTTTACTATGTGCATAGAAAGTGAACATTATAAGCATCTTTGGATGCATACATTTTTGTTCCAATCCATTTCGCTATTTCTTGCTGGGTAACTTGATCGGCAGGTAATTGTGAAATGAAAAAAATGTATAAAGATAGGTAAACCTTTTAATGACAATCAACCAATTGCTTGTGATGATGTAAGCCTTTTAATTTAGTTATAAATGTGTTTTTAATTTTTACACACAGTAAAGAAAAACAAATTCAGAGATGGCATTAAAGTAAGAGAAAAAGACCTAGGCAAAGGCTGAAAGGGAAATTTTATTGTATGAATGCTTGTCAGAGGAGTACCAATGACAGAATAAAAGTGACAGAGAGGGCGGCCATGAAAGTGATAAAGACTTGGAGACAAATATGATATATAAAGGTCATATTCACTTAGCACCATTGTATGAGAGAGACAGAAGTGTTGCTGGAGTCTTTGCAGTTGCAGAGGTGACAAACAGACAAGGATTTTCCTGTCTCATAGTCAGAATTCATATTCTATTGAAGTAAAAGCAATGTATTATAAAAAGACAAAAGGCAGAAAACTATTGTAAGTACCTAAAAGGTGAGTGGCCTAGAACCAGAAATTTATGTACTGGCGGCAAATTAGGGTGATTGCACCCTCCATCCCACATTTCCCTATAAAAAAAAAATAATAATCAAGGAAAATTGAACCAAGACAATGTTTTGTAATGTTTTAAACAAAATAGAAAAAAGTGTTTAAACAAATATTATTTTATTAACAATGATTAGCATTGCAGCATTAACTTAAAATATTGGGACTGTCACGCAGACTAGCTTTGCCTTTATTGGTGTTATTCAATAACCTTGTTCTAATAGCGGTTGTTTGCAGCAACCAATCGAAGTCAAGTAAACCCAACTACTTTTACTTTAGCCATTACAAGCTCTTTGATTAATTGCCCTGAGACAGTCTACATCACTGCTTATCACATCCTAATATATATTAGGACATTTTAGTCACCCTCAAAGTCATGGTCATGATTCTTCGGACCTGACTCTTCGCTGTTCTGTGTACAGAATGTAGGATCCCTTCTGGGATGTTCATTTTAATTCCTGCAGGGCATGGAAACTTCCTTTTTGGCAATTTAGTGGCAGGATTTTCTCATGATCCAGTAGAGAACTCTGCAGCATTGATGTCAACTCAAAGAGATTGGCAGGGATCAGTCATTTTTGGCACATCTGCAGCGTTGACTTAACAGGACCCAGATATTGTGCCAGGAAGGTCCCAGATGTCGATATAGGGAATATTATATTTTCAACATAAATGGTGAGCAGCAAGGGATGGAATATGTGTTAATAATGGCCCTTTTAAATTTTAACTTTAAAACATTGTTTCTACCTGCTTTTTAAAGGACGTCTGCTGCTCAGAGTGTATTTTGTTTGTGTAAATTGGAAGCAGTGTGAGTTAGTACATAATTCATGTAATCTGGCGCTCTTTGATTGTTGAGAAAGTCTGTATCTCCTCCATTTATCTGCTAGGTAGGTAGACTCATCTCCTCAATCAGCTTTATCCCTACCTTTGTCCTTTTTGATTATTTCCTAAATGTATGCCACATTGGTCAGCCAGCGCCTCACCCGCTCTGTTATCATCTCATCACACATTCGTCTTGTAGCTGTAAAAGCATTATAATAGCATTTGTCATCTGCTTTAATTCCATCACTGTCAGACCCATCAGATTATATTCTTCCTTCTTCCGTCAGTTGCAGAATTGACCTTAACCTTCTTAAGGATACAATGTAAAATCATGGCATTTCCAAGAGAAGTTTCTTGCAGTATAAGATATGACAGAAGATATGCACAACCTAAATCATACAAGATTTATGTATACTTTTTAGACAGGGGAAACCAGGGTAAGTAAAGGTCTGCTACAACAAGGTATAAGGCAGTAAGTAGTGTATTAAGACGATTCTGATGAAAGCATATGTGCAGCTTCAAAGTTAAAAACCTCTCCGTATTTTTTTTTAATTTAGAGTGGTGAAGTTAGTTTGGAGTAAAAACGTGGCTTATTTCCAAACACCCTTCCAATTATCCTTTTTTTGAATCTTCTGTATGATTATTAAGGGTACCCCTCATGAACCCTTAATGGTCATGGCTGCAAGAGAAATAGATTGAGTAAAAAAGCTAAAAACACTTGGGAAATTTGCATGTGAATGATTGCATTGATTTCTTGAGATAGTACTGCAGTTTTCATTCACCACAATGGGTTTACTAGGGGTGTCCCTCCATGTCAAGAAAATTATAACCCAATGTCAATAGCAGCATGGTTGTTAGCATCAGAAGCATTGTATAGACTATAAACTGGTTATAAACAATAATAAGATTTTGTGGCCTAAAAACCCATTCTTATAAAATGAAGAAAGGTAACTTGAAAATTACTATACCTTTAATGGTAGCTTGTGATTCAATGCACATCACAAACTTTCTGTCCCTGAACGGCTTATTTATTATATTGCAATAACCAATCTGATATACCTTTATGGAAAATACATTGCTTTAGATTTGCCATATAGCAAGATTAGATTCACAGTTTCCCCTATAGCTTCACTTAATGAAGAAGCTGGGCTGAAGCATTATTCAGTGTGAAACTGCAGAGATGGAATATTGTATAAAACATAATGCAGAATAAAGAATATAAAACACGGTTTAACTCTCCAGCTTCCTCCCTACTAGGTCCCCTATGGGCACCTTCAGGAGCAGCAGTTTACTGTCATATCTATTTGTTAATTAATTGCATGTTAATTTGATGAGCTGCAGGCATGCTCCTTCCTTGTGTTGTAAGACGCTATGGCAGCTCTACATTAAACTGATGGTTTATCCAGCTATCAGCATTTAAATGAATCCAATTAATAGAGTTCATCATTCATTTATGAGAAGAGAAGCTGACTGTGGAACGAAAGTTTTGGGAAGGGTGTCATCAAGCATTAGAGGGGGAACATAGATTAGATACAGATTTTTTCTTTTCCTCACAGGGAGCAAAAATGTGCCATCTTTTTTTTTCTTCGGTGGTGCTTTTTATTTTACTAAGAATACCATGGGTTTAAAAAGACATTTTAATTCACTATAATGCACTTTGAATAAGTGACTCTAGTCAACTTTTTTAAACTCTTCTATCTGCAAAATAACTTGGCCAATAGCATTTTCATTAGGTTGATCAACTACGAAAGCCTACACAAATTCAACATTAGTGAATCCCTGTATTGAATGTCAGAGGTTTGCTTAATAGTGTAATATCAGCTTTTTTTTTTTTTTACACAGCAATTCAAAACTGCACAGAAATCAAATCACTTTTCTAAGTGCTGATTGGGGGCTGTTTTGAGATGTATAAATGCAAACATTACACTAAACATTGGAGCATGTATTAGGCCAATACAAGAAACAAGTAATTAAAACATAAATGCAAAACAAAAATAAAATTAAAATTTTGTTTATGTTCTTGCTAACTGGTACTTGAATAGCTTTTAATGGAACCAAATGTCTAGAATGTCCCCCACAATTCTGCTTATTCCCTGCTATCAATGGGAACAATATTACTTGTTCTAGAACAAAATAAAACTCAGTATCACAATATTTGTTCAAACTAGAAGAAACTACCAAAAAAAAAAGAAAGCAACAGTCAAACATCATGAGAATGGTGGTGTGAAACAGTGAGGGTTAAGCAACTTTAATTTTGTTTTCACAGAGATAGCTTTCATTCCGCTGTCCCCCTAGAGGTATCTGATGTCCCTCTGGTGCACAGGTAAAATATTAGCTAAACGAACGGCAGCAGTTGATCTCCTTGCAATTACTATAACAACAGAAATCCCTGCTAGCTAGAGTCATATATGTGTTTCCAACTCCAGAAGCTATTTATTTTGTTATTACAAGTCTCTGTTCTGAAGTTAACTTATTGCAAAATAAGTTGAATAGGCCTAAAGCAGAACTAAATGTAAAAAGTACAAAATTACAACTAGGCAGGTCCTTTATTGCAGAAGGGAATAAGTTGATGTCCCTTCTGCAATAAAATAAACATATTCCCTTGATTGGAATTTGTTAAATACACTCACCCAATTCTTCCATGGGTGCCCCTATCCTCCTTTTCTTTTCCGGCTTTCCTGATCTCAGCCATCTTGATTGGCCAGGCCACAGTGATATAACTCCCACTCATGCGTGCAGGAGTTCATTCAGTCCCAAAAGCCTCAGAGAATATCCCCAGCATATCCCAGTATCATGTGCTGAGTTGCACATTCATGAACAGGTAGGTAAATATGTTTTATTGCAGAAGGGATATCACCTGTCCCTTTCTGCAATAAACAGAAGCAGAACTATAGTTCTATTTTGAAAGATGTAATTGTCCTTTTATATTTACTAGTGGTACTTTTTATAGCCCTAACATTTAATTCTTGTACGTGGGAAGGCTTCTCGTTACCTTGACTGTGAGTGGGATTACCAGATGAAGGATACAGGGTTAAAAGTGAACTCTGCCACTTCACCCGTAGAAAGGCATGCCAGGGAACTTGAGTAGAAACATCACTGGCTTACAGCCGGTCCCTTCTAGACCTCTTTTTCTGTACTCTTCAGGCTAACAGCAGATGGTCATATTGCAGCAGATTTATATTGGCTTTATTTATTGTAGTTATGGTCACCTCTAACAGGCTTTTTACAGACTAATTTAAAGGCCAGCTATAAACTCAAAACTGAAAAAAAAAAAAACTGAACTCTCCTTCTTAAAGCTTCTAAATGCTTCACTTCTAACACATGCACTGTAAGTTGAGAAGGTTAATTCCACTAGCTGAGTTCAATGCCATAACTGTATTAATACAATTTTTTTAGAAAAAATTCTTTTCTGCAATGCAAATACATCTCCAATTGGACCTGATCCACTCAAAAACACCAAAGAAGGTCAGATGCAGCCTCAGAACCACTATGATCCACACTGTAGCATTGTGATGAATAGAAAGCTGCTGACCTTTGACATGCAGTAAACAAGGTAATAAATGTCCATGTAGCAATTTGTAATATATATGCTGTTAAAGTATTGAGAGAAATATGGGGATGCCATTGTTGACTTCCCTCTAGGAGTGTTCCATGGCTGTCCCTACCTGAACATGGAGAGTAATTCAGGCTGAAAATTTAGAAAGAAGACTGCTTGCTGTACTTAAAAATTACTTTTCCTACAATGAATATCAATATTGGTATTGTGTTCAGTATCTAAGCCACAGTCTTCTGACCTGAGAGGGTGCATTTCCTTACTTATTTATCTGTTTTAAAGGTTGAAAAGTGGTGAAGGATTGGTTGGTTGGTTGGTTGGTTGAAAAGATGTCCCAAATTTTGTTTGCAAACTAAGGAATACATTTTGCAAGCTAGATTTTTGCACTGCACTTAGTTGCATACTTGCACATGAAAACTAGCAAGAAATAGCATGTTGTATCAATTGGCTACCGGACCTCTATGATAAAAACAGTGCATATTAGTTGTACCAGCTGTATACTGAATGTTTCTATAGTAACAGGCAAAGTCACTCAAACTGCATCTAAACTTGCAATAAACCTTCAGTAGAGGTGTAGGTTTAATCTGATTTCCCAAGCTGTACCTGAAGCTAGAGAGAGGAAATGGTGCAGTGTGTGCATGAGTGTGCTGATATGATTTTTCAGATTATTACTTTTATTTCCAGGGCTAGTGGAACATAAGTGCTAGGAGCGTTGTTATAACAATAACATTCAAGAGATAGAGTGAAAGGGAAATGAGGCAGGCAGACTGGGCACACTGAAATATTTTATGATATTCCCAGTGCTATAGATGCAATTGCTCTGAAGAATTTATTCCTAGGCACGTTGGGGGTGATTACCAGTTTCCATCATTTTTCATGGCTTCTGTTCATTCTGTTTCTCTGCAGTTATGCTCCTTGATGTGAATTATTGCTCACAGAATGATCATGGTGATACTGTTGTTATAATCATCTCATGATTGCATTGCTGTAAGGTTGTATGCATTGCTCTTAGTCAGTTTCAATAAAACCATTAGTAATATACTGATTCACTTACCAAAAAATGGGAAGTAATGGCCACTTTATTATGGCATACTCAATTATTATTTTTTTTAGTATGCACCAAACATACATAAGTCTAATTTAATTGAAGGAAGTATTAGAGATGAATTCTTGTTTCTAACTTGCTTTTACTAGACATATGAGCAATTAACTAATTTTAAAGAAGCCATGCTACTTATAGCAAAACTATTTAAAAGAAATGTTCTTATTAATAAATTATTGTCATGTGTTAACTAAAGTACATAAGTACATAGTGCCTTGGGATTGATTGGTTTTCAGGTATTGCTGCATTATGCATATTACTGCATGTAGCGTATTGACTAGATATATAGGCATTGAATGGATCAGTGGAAACTTGGATTTACATTGTATTTGTGTGTACAGGTTTGTAGTTAATATTATATCATGCGTTCACAGGTTGGATTTTTTATGTTAATAATTAGTAATAAATAAGTACTTGGCAAATGTGATAAAAGTTAGAACTACACTTGAAATATTTTTGTAGATGTATTTTGCTTTTGTTCTCTTTGGCTGGTAATAATCCTATTGTGGCTTCACTACTGAATGGAAAACTATAAATCTGCAACTATAAAACAATAGGCTTGTGAAATGCTTAGTTTTTGAAGTATTCTAAAGATATAATTTACACAGTTTCCCTGTGATAACAAACAGCCCTTGTGCATTTAATGCATATAAGTGACAGAGTCTGTGCAGACCTAAAAGAATAAAAATACAAAAACTCCCAACAATGGGAAAAGTAGAATACTGTTCTCATTGGTTTTTAATGCTAAGTAATTCTATCTATTGTACAGTGGTATATTAATTCTTTAAAATGCAGCAACTAACTTTGCACTCCTCAAGTGATTTAGGACCCTAGTACAGCAGCTGCAGACAAGGCTACAGTTCAAGCCTCTTTTGCCACAAGACAGGGCAATTTATGCCTTGTGGATATATTAAGGTTCAACACCAGCTGCTCTTAGGAAACAAATCGTCTATTCACCCTGGATATATGAGTTTCTTAACCACAGCTGTGGCCTGGTAAATTAAATAGACTGTCGCACTATGGTGCTCATGTATGCAGACTTTAGGTACTGTGGATTGTAGTGGCAATTTTTATGGTCTCCAATGGAGTCATCCCAGACAGTGAATTATATTGTAGTAGTATTGCATAAAGTTTAAATGACCCTTCTGATATATGTGTTCTGGTGGGTAAATATATAGTAGGCAATTTTGCTGCTTTATTG
>NW_027317093.1:0-30000 GCF_032062135.1 Pyxicephalus adspersus
GAGAAAAGGACAACTTTACATTGGTAGTTAGTGGGAGAATGACCTCATTATCCTGGGGAAATGTTTTGTACTGTATATTGATGGCTAATAAAACAAAAGCCCCCAGTATTGTTAGTTAGTGAGAAGAATGTCTGTACATTGGTGGCCATTAGAAAGATAGCCATTTTTACATTGGTGGTCAGTGGTAAAATGTCATCCTCTGAGAAATCTAAAAAGTTCATCAACATCGGTGGTTACTTATCTGAGATTTAGAAAGTGCTCATTGCTTCAGGAATCCCTAGGAACCTCTTTATCCATAAAAATCCTTACTAAGAAGGCTGCTGTAAAGCATATGTAAATCCAGCGATTTTGCTTTAGTTTTAGATTGAGTAGATAATGATTCACACTCATGTCAGGTAACTTTGTGCTTTGGCATGTTTTTCAGCTCTTAATGTCCATTATCTCCTAATAGTCATTCATATTTAGTGACTTCATCACTTTCACGTCATTGACCCAAAATATGTATGCAGGTCAGGAAAAACTTGACTTTGATATAACTTGCTTTTTGTTTGCTCTTTTGCATGTGACTCAGATATTAGAGAATCCAGAGACAGCTGGGAGGAGGTTAGTAATGTGATCTTCTGTCTATCACTCAACCTGGGCACAGGTATCAGACTATTTTGTATAATGTTATATTACAATATTATCCATTGTATTGTTATTGACAAAACAAATACAAATAATTGAAAACCGGTATCAGACAAAAGCAAAACTCAGGCTGTGGAAATACCAGTTTCTGGGTGGCTCCAGGGGGCTGGCAGCTAGCCATGCAGCCAAAATCTCCATCCTTGATTAACAGAAAGGAATATTTGGGTTGGTTGGATGGGCAGTGTCTGGTAGTAGTAAACAATAAGAGGTATGTTGCACCAAAGCAAAAGACCAGAGGGTTCAAAGAGGGAGATACTCCAGTTTGCCCAGCCTAAAGTGAGAGAATGATATGAGAGAAAGAAGAAGAAAAAAGTAGGCTTTTGTGGGGCAAGAGTATGTTTTTTTTTTTATTTCTAAATTTTATTTAAACATTCTAGAAGACTGGACAATAGCCATCCACGCTTAGCCCTAGGCTAACATTGATGCGCTAGTCTTATCATAAAATAATAATCCTATGGTTCATCGAGTTATGTTTGCAGCAAACACTTGGTTTCCTACCTGACGCGTTTAGCCCGCAAGGCTTCTTCAGGGAATTGGGATACAGGCTTCCCTGAAGCCTACTTTTTCTTTTTTTTTTTCTTCTTTATCTCATATCATTCTCTCAGTAGTAAACGACTTCTACTGCTCATATTCATTTGCCAAGGGTGAAGGTACAGGAAAGATGTTGTAGGGAGAGGATACAATAGGTGCACCACAACCAACTTAATGTGAAGTAGTTCTTAAGTCTTTTGTATTTATTATTATTATATTTTCAGAACAAAAAAAATATTGGGAAACATTAAAAATCTAAATGAATATGTATTGCTTACCAGGTATAGGCAGCAGGTGGAAATCTGAAGACAAAAACCAGCTTTCCTAAAGCCGTTTTACATCTATGTCAAGAAAAGCCTGGTGAATTAATAATGGCCCACTAATTACAGCAGATGCTTCTTATTTCAGGTATCCGTTGTGATTACTGGGCTGCTACTTACAATATGTAAATGAGAATCGCCACAACTTGATGCTTTCATCTGCTCCACGGCACAATGAGGACTTTACTATACTATGGAGCAGAGGAAAGGTTTAAGATATCATGGATAAGTTGCTGCAACCATTCAGGTGATCCTGCTAAAGTTTAATCTGTCTTTTTAACCATTTTTCCTGGTTCATCACTTCCCCTTCATCAACATACTTATGAAAGTTTTAAATAAAATCCTTCTATTTATATGACATACTTCTACTTACTTCTATAGGTCTCCATGCTTCTGTATTTAGCACAGGCAGATCATTGCTACCTAAAACAATTGAACATCCCAAATAATGCCTACATGTGACTCTAAGCCTCGATGTTTAAATAAACTCCAGGGAATAAAAAAGTGGGCAAGGAACAGTAAATCAGGGGATGGAAGGGACTAGATGATGCCGCACATCGTCCAGCCAGGCAACAAGTAGGACTCTGACTGCAGCGACTTTAGTGCACACTAAGTAGCAGACCGTGTGCATTCAAAGAAGCAAGAGACAGAAGGTTGGAGTTTGGCTTTAAGAAATACTTTGATAGGTTAAACCCTAGATATACTGAACTGATGTCATTAGGATATTCTGCACTCTGCCACAAATGAGGCTTTAAAGTAACTCTAGACTTTGTGGATTCTGGTCCACCAGGCCAAATCAAGCCTGTAACTGTGAATATTTACTGAAACTGTGCCTTTACTGAAGGCATATATACAAGAACAGATTACCAGCAATGAAAAAATGGAGCTTTAGCTTTGGCAGACTACAACAACAAAAAATAGGATGTTGAAGCTGCGCACCACATGCCTGGACCACCCACATATCTTAAACTTGGCCTTCGTTGTGTGTTGGAGATTTAGCATGTCCATTTTAAAAAAACTGAAGTTTTGGTGGCTGAATGATGGGGATTCCTTTTGATACCATATAAATCAAAGATTCTGGTATGGTTGGTAAAAACTGTAACCTAAACAGAATCAACAAAACAAATCAGTATTTCATCACATATAAAGTGGATTAATTGCTGTGTTCTCCCTTTCAACATTTTCTGTACAGTGAGGCAGCAAGAAAAGAAAGAACCTGAAACTGTTAGCCATGGCAGAAATTACCCTCAGACTACAAGGCCCGAGGCAATTTTAGGAAGCCCAATTATTTTAACAAAATCACTTGCAAATATTTACTGATGAGTAATATTTATTTTTAAAATGACCAAACCGCTTCCCAGAGTATAAGCTAGACAAGAGCAGGCTTTGGTATTTTTTATCATAATTGAATGTTCACATAAATAGCTCTTATCCTTTCCCCTTGTTTTCACCCCAGATGCATACTTACTTTAAAGCAAAACATTGAAAATAAGCCTTTTTTTATTTATTTTATTTTTAAACACTAATCAAAATGTGACCAACAAAGACAGTAAATTGCAGAAAATATGGAACTAGCTTAGATCAACAGTGTTGCAAACCATATTCTCCATACATTCAACTAAAACACATGGGAGTTGGGTATACAGGGTAGGGAAGCCTGTTTAATAATAATAATAATAATAAAGGCTAGGGGACAGTAAGGGGTGTAGGTGTAACATGAACTAAATCTGTGGTCTCAAAAAGAAACAGTTTTTTAATGGCAGAAGTAGAACATATGAATGAATGAAGTCAAAGGGGGTAATTGTAGCAGATACCATCCAGGGTACTACATACAGCTCAGATATCCTTATGTTACCTGATATAGATAAGTTCTACTTTCAGGGGAGTCTTGGTATTGCCGCCAGTAGAACCAGGTGTTGCAGAACATCTCCTCGGTACCGTGAACAGTTGAGATTGGATCTTCCATGAGCATAATCCTGTTAATCGTTCGAAACCAAAGTCCAATGGACGGAGGTGTTCCATAATAGAGGCATGCATGCTCTGGCTGCGTTAACCATGTGTTTAAGGACCGAGTTGTGATATGTTTTTTGTGGTCTATCACTGAGATGGGGAAGGAAGAAGGCTGGGTAATCTGGTATCAGTAGGTTTGTAAACCTTTGCATAATATCCCTTACCTTGACCCAACATGGTCTGAGTTTGGAGCATGACCAAAATGTATGTAGAAGTGTTTCCCTATCTGTATCACATTTCTGGCAACTATCTGAGATACTTGGGAGAATCTGGTGAAGGCGTGTTGGAACCCTATACCACCTCATACGTATAAAATATGTTTTTTTTAAGCAAAGTAGCCCATTTGCACTTGTGTGTTCCATCCAAGTTTGTCAATGCACCTGTTGTACATTATTTGGTAATGGCACCCAAAGCATTAAACACACACTTATCATGGTGCACTGCTGAAAAGGGTCATGGGCATTGTGGTGCAATGGCAGTCTATTCATAAACATTCTTTTTTCATTTATGGAAAAATGTTAAATTGGTGTACACTACATATGGTGCATGTGCAGTGCATGCAGTGTCTGATGTAATACCTGGGTTCATGTTGTGCATACTTGCATCTTCTAACAAAAGCAACTGATCTACAGTGAAGATTTAATCCCAGCGCTAAAGCTTGCTGCAGTGTTGACTTGAGTCCAAAATTTTCTTCTTTTTCCTACAGGCTTCCATAACCATCCCAGAGAGCTCTAGTGCCAAAATGTTCCCAATTCATATATTTTTTATATATGTGGTTTTCTTTCATGTGGTTTAAAATACTCAATTTTTAGCTCACATTCTTTCTCTTTAATATATAGCTGTATATTATATATGTATAAACAGCTTCAAAATGTTACCTTTATCGTGAATATATTTTATTACTTTTATATTTATTTATCGATGTTTTAACCTTTCTGCTTTGCTAATTTTCAATAAATAAATACAGTACAATAATTGACACACAAAGTATTTGTTACAAGAATGGTCTTTGTAATATATAGATAGAGGCAGTTCTAGTCGATCAGGAGGATGTGTTGAGAGCATTTAAATTGCCCACCCTGTGGAGTTTGGATATTGATGCCTGAGATTGGGTGTTACAGAAATGAAAATAACAGATGAACAGGAACAACAACAATGCTGATAGCCAACTCCCATGCAACATATTTTCATCTCAATGAAGTGCAAGCAGGCACGGCCTACATGAGAGTGGCAACTCTGCTCTGAAATCAGGAACAGTTAAGTATTGTTGTCACACTATGGCAGGAAGGTAAATTAGATAGGCTTTAATGGTGATCAACAGGCATTTGTGTTTTTTTGCAGAGGGACAAAGAGATAATGTTGCAAATGAACTGTTCCACAGCACTTTTTATGAGTCCATAGTTCTTCTTTACTACCGTCCCTATTAAATTCAAAATAAAAAACATTGTCAAATATTCATAAAAAATGTGAAAAAACTAATGACATTCTTTAATATCCAGATGACCACTAGAAGAAGTTATCACAAATCTTTATGTTGGATACAGTAATCAAAGAACATATCAAAACCCAAGTAAATTACACAATTTAAAACAACAACTGATTTAGGTAAATTTTACAATAATTCACAATGTTTTACAGAATAATACTGTCCCTTTAAATCAATTCATAGTCACAAAATAGTGATGTTCTATTTTTTTGAAATACAAGTCTGATATCAGCGGTCCCCTCAATTCCTCATTCCAGCCACCCGGAGAAGCTTTAGTATTCATCTAATTGGCATGCAGTCCATCATTTAACTTTCCTGTAAGAACCTTTGAGACTTAATTGGTTTGTGCATCTTTGCATGTATCTATGCTTCCTGGCTGCATATAAATCAGTTTTCTGAGAGTCAAGTGTGAAGAACAGAAAAAGTTCAGACGTTCAAGGAAAAACCAAATTCTAATGCGTGTTTATTTTTAATGTAGTTTGTGGTGGAAATGGGAAAACAAATGTTTTCTTCCGTGTACAATGTAAGCAGAAGAAATGCAGGGAAAAAAAATATGTTTTCCTTGATATTCCTGGTATTTATAATCCCATTTTCCTTGCATTTTGATCTGGTTGTGACATTTTTTATAAACAAATATACCATATTAAATGTAGCCTAGACTGTTGTCTAAATCCAAAGGTGGAAATATTTACTATGTCATCCTTGTCCTGCCAGTGTTTGATCCTGATGACTGATCACTAAGAACCAGTACTGTACTATTAGGGGAAGTCAGCAGTGGAAAGACTGTAGCTGTACCTGTACCGTGGAAGCTGTGCTCATAATAAGGTAAGTAGGCCATATTTTTCCTTGGCACTTCCACACAGGATGTTTTGAATGACATACCATCTAATCCACTGGGGGACATTCCCTCTCTATGGACATTCACCAGCTATATATATAACCTACATGTTTGTGCAAATTTAAGGTTTATAGCTTAAACCCTATATATACTCTGTAATATATATATATAATTATAGTTACATGAGGGGCTTTCTGTTTTGTTGTACCAGTATATTTTCCCAGGATCCATATCAAGGATAATATTGTATCATGCCCCATTCTCCTGATGCAGCTAATTCAAAACATGTAAGAATAAAAAAACACACAATATAACTTCTACGTTTTAAGGATAAACCAATCCCAATTTCCTCTGATATGGGGTATTGCTGAACCAAAAAGAGCTCTATATTACTATGTATCTTTTATCTTGTTTGTAATAAAACATTTTCCTTTTCAATGAATACCAAATGAGTACCAAAAAAGACCCTAAAGGTTTCTTCTGTTCAAGGAATTCAGAGAGCAAAGAAATAGTCACCATTACTGCCTGTAAGCTCCATGCAACCGATTAATTCTCTTCTACTGACTGGGAAATATACTCAAAAATCACCAGAACAGGTGACAAAGGCACAAATCTACAAAATGAATGATAAGAAAGAAGGGAGATTTATGCACTACAGATCAACAGGTCCTGCTTCCTCGCCAGCAAGGAGAACCATAAGCAGCATAGCATTGATATCACCAGAACTCCAGAACAGATTTCTTTTTTGTTGATGTCACATAAAAGGTATACAGCTATCAGGCTATCGCAAAACACAGTCAAGTGTCAGAAAATACACTATAGGATCCAGGACAAAGCATAAATCTGTCGGAGTACTTCTTATACAGATTTTACTTTTCTAGGTGAAGCAGATAGTTTAGGTAGCATGAGTAAGTAAATGTAGAATAGAGAAATGCTTCTGGCTGTAGATAGCATATGCAATGTCATGCTATGAGTATTTAGCTGAAATCTTGCCTGTTTTGTTGCTTGGAAACAAAGTACAGGAGTCTTAGAACAAAACAAGTTAACCGGTGTCTATGACCCTTCTATTCCTTCAATATCTCCTTGAAAATATGCATAATGCAGACTTGGTGGATAAGGTCTTTGAAGGTCGGATGGCGATTGTGTGTACTGACCAAGCAGCCACCAATAATAACACACAGTCAGTAAAGATTCTACAAATCTAGAATAAATTATTGCATGCATCCAATACATATAAACAACCAATTCATTAGGTATAGTGACTACCACCAAAAAAAGTTTAGGGGTGGATAGTGGACCTCTGTATAGATTTTACGATCTTCTTTAGAGCTACCAATAACTAATCACTACCAGGATATACAGTACCAAAGTTCAAATCAATTGAATGGAAAGTCATCACATTTCTCAGATTGTGTAGAAATTTTTTATTTTTTCAGTAGAGCCTTTAGAAGAATGCTCTTTCCAGTTCCATGCATCTTTGTATTCAAATAAATTAATACATGGCTGCCCTAGGTGCAATCTCGTCTTTTGCCTGGCTGTATGGTGACCTTCTGACTCTAATGCTGTTTTATTTATGGGCCCGAAAGAAAATCAGGAAAGATGGAAAGTAGTCAGAAGATTTGCACATTTGTATCAGATTAATCACTAGACATATTGAAGAGCAAACTGAGCAATTGTCCAGGGGCCCCAACTTCTCCAAAGTCCCAACTGATAGAATGGTGGGGGGTGCAGGGAGCTGGAATGCTGTGCATTTGGGTCTACATTTCATATACTGTATGCGCATTGTCCAATTTTTTCTAAAACTCTCATTGACCAAGAAACTAGCATTTGCAGAGTAAAAGGTCAGTGATGACAGTCTTTATGTTTCTCATTCCTTAGTCAGTCAGTTTATTAACATGATCAGTGCCTTAGAGTAAAGTTAACCTTTATTACACATCACTAGAACTCATATTTACACACATAGCAATCCTGTTATTTTGGGAAAATTTTTTTGCAAAAACATATAGGGATCAAAATATATCATATCATAGGGATCAAAATATATAATTAATAAATCTTTAATGCCTGTCTCACAATCTGCCAGTACATTCACTTTTCCTTGAGGCTACTACTGTATAGGTATATCTGAAGAAGTAAGAAGGAAGTACTCTTTGGGTCCTGCAATATCCCAAAGAGTTCTAAATCTATCCAACTTTCTTTAGTTTATGCTAATTGCTTTAGCATCACGCAATGCTTAACTCATGGGCAGGGCTGAAACCTGTTGAATGCCACTTCCAAAAGCACAGCCACATCATCAAATAAGAATGATGGGAAAGAATGAAAAGCTGAAGAAAAATTGCAGTGACAGGAACACACATATTTATTTCCCCTGTACGCCTGCCATGGAGACGCACAATGCATCAGAGGCCAGCCGAGCCCTGCTCCTCTCTCCCAGCAAATCTACCATCAGCTATTCAGTTCCAATGCTGCCAACACAGAGCTGCCAGCCAGAAAGTCTAGTCACCCTCCTCCCTCCTCTTGTCTCAGCTGTGGCCTAGACGTTGCCTGCTCTGTTCTCCCTATCGCATTGACAATGCTTGGATCTACTAAGAATGTGCATAGCCCTTTAAAGATGAAAAATGCGATAGTATAAATCAGGGCTGAAATGTAATCAGTCCTGTATTTGGTTTTAGGCTATTCTGCTCCTTAGTACCTTATTAGAGTCTTAAAGAAGACTTGTACTAATAAAATAATGAAGGCTAGCATTGCCGATTTCCCGAAATCATTTCTAACAGCAGTTGGGGTAAGCGTGCATGGTACAGACAGTACCGTTCCATGGAGATTTTAATTGCCTGGCTGTCCGTTGTGCCAGTGCATTCTGCATTACAGACCTGGACCAAAGACCTCTGGAGCTGTATATTTGTTCTAGGTCAGTAATTTAGATTGTACTGATATTGGATCATTTGGACTATTGGATCAGCAAAACAAAATAGCCAATGCAAACTGATGTTTTTTTTTTGTCAGGTGCAAGAGAACATATCTCCTCAGAGGTGAGATCTGGACACTTGAGTACCAGGGTCTGCATTCCTGTGTCTATTACACAGCTTCGTTTCCTGAACATTTAAAGCCAAGTACCAGGAAAGTAATCTTTTCCTAATTTAATTCCCCCTATATACACACACATAGATGAATCCTTTTTCATGAAATTTGTGTGCATGTAAGCATTTGTGAGCATGTAAGTTGTTGTATACAACTTGCGGTGAACCATGGGTGATGTGTAGAGAGATAAGCCACCATTACACAAATGTACAATAATGTATTTTGTTGCACGACTAATGCTTTCTCTTGATTCACTGTGGCATTGTTAAAGAGAATACATGGAGTGTGTGTTACTTGGCTGCATGTCAACCATTGGTAATACCCACTAGTAATATTGATGCCCACTCTTTCCATAGCTCAGAGGATCTTGGAGTTTGGTTATGTCAGCCAGGCAACAGAGGAATTTGCTAGGTGTCATGAAAAATCATAATAGGGCTGGAGTTTTATATATATTTAATAAACAATGCAACAGAAGGAATTGACATTGTACCCTTGAAATGTTGTTTGTGATGCTTCACTAAATCAAGAACTCCCACTTAAATGTATCATAGCACCTATCCTCATCTACCGTGTTCAGTGAGACATTTCTGAATTTATAGAGACTTCCAACCATTTCATTATTTGTATGAGTATATGGCTCAATGCCTTAATTTGCACTTGGTTGGCCACAAAAAGCTACATGGAGCCAGCTAGCTACTCTAAATATACTGTAATATAATTTTGCTGGACTGACTCTTTATGATTTCAGATCTTCAACAAGCTATAATAAAGTTGACAGTAATCCTTTGAAAACACTTACTGCATAGCATAGTTCTGCTGCCATGAACAAGCCAAAAAAAAAACAAAAAAGAAAACAGCACTGACTACTAAGGTGAACTGTTTGTAAGAAATACAAACTGTTCCAAGAGATTTTCCATGAATACATGGAACAAATAGGGAACCCCTCCTATATCCGGTATGTAGAGTTTTTTTTTTTCAATTCAGGTCTAAATGGTATTGACATGCTGAGGAGAAGTGGTGGCCACTTACACAGACCCTAATACAGGGTTCTCCAACTTCAGTCCTTGAAGGCCACACACAGTCCAAGTTCTTTTTATAAACAGAGCTTGTTGCAAACCAAAGCTTACAAAAAATCACTGCTCCTATAATTACTATATCCGTAACTCACAGTACATTAATGTGGAGGTCATTGGGAAGAATACATCCTACATTGCTGGCCATTGGAAAGGCTGTCACCTCTACAGATAGCCAAAAAGATCATTGGTATTACTTAAACTGACTTGAGTCACAAACTTTTTATTGCTCAAGAAACCCCTAACAGATGGAACTCTGGTTTAGAAACACTTACTTATTGGTTGGATGCAAAATAACACTTTTATAATAAAATGTGAATAAATACATTTTATAGAATTGTATAAATCTGCCAAGAAAGGACAACTGAGAAGGAAAGAGGGTCAGTCCCTCCAAATCAGGGACAGTTGGGACCTTTGCATGTGACTGACTGCAGGAAGCAAAAGGACCTCATACTAAAAAAGGGTTTTTATTCTATTTTGTACATCATAGATTAGGTTAAGAAATAAAAGCAAGTAGTTTATATATAACTTTAAACAAACTTTTCTAATTACTGTAAGGGGGTATTTAAATTGCAGACCACAATTGTGGTTTGCTGTCTGTGCATTTTCAGTGCTGCGCTAAGCTAGGTTAAGTAAAGGCGGAATGTTCTTGTACATTACATCAGGTGCTTAGTCCTGTGCCAAAAAGAACAGTTTAATATCTTCTCCTCTAATCATCAGATCCCTTCGGTAAACACTCCCTAATTCTATGGTTACACATCATTTCTTCCTAAAGATTGGTTCATTGCATTTGTCTTCATTGTGAAACATTACCCTTTTGTGTCTATCTGCAGGGTCATTTTTTTCAGAACTGGAAGTATGACCCTGACATTTTTTATTAGTACACAAAATAGACCATAATAAATAAATATATATATATATATATATAAAACACATACACACAGTTTTACAACAGTTGGCTTTTCTTATGAAAAGATAAAGCAGGCATTTAACTGCAGTTAACAACATCCTCATTAGTACTCCAGTCCCTGACGCTGAACTCTGGTCCTACTTTCAGTCTTGCTGATTTATACAGTCTCCTCTCTGATACTGACATTTCTTACTCACGCACCATCTAGCATTTTATTTCAATTTCATTTTATTATTTTATATGGTTTCTATCTTGCTACAGCTTTTAGTTTAAAGAAAACAATTTCAGTGCAGTATGCTAATAGTTTTGTAATTCTTTGTAATTATTATCATCATCACATAAAAAACATGGTGTCCCAGATCTGTATTATTTTTCTCCTGTATTTCTATGGTGCAGAGCTGTACACAAACATATTTTTAGGCACTGAAAACACTAGTTAATGTATTTTTTGCCACTTGCAGATGTGTTCTGGCCTTCAAATAATTATATGTGGCTTTAAATTTACTTTAATACAAAAATAAAAATAAAAAACAGCATTTCAAGATCTGCGATTACTGAAAAAATAATTTATTTTCCCTTAAAAAGTGAGTTACTTTTAACATAAACCAAAGATAAAGCTATGAATGCTTTGCAGGCCACACTACTGTGCTCAGATAATGATTAGTTGTAGGGTAGCAGCAAGTTTGTCAACAGGGTGTAGAACCTTGAAACAAAAAAGGGGGATAACTGACAAAGCTGTTGAATTAAGTTGTGCTCCAATTAAAATTGAAAGAATGACCCGCTAGACTTCCCAATATTATTCATCATCTCGGTAGGGATTCCCAGACAAACATACAGCAACAAATGACTTCTGTACTGCTGAAGCTCGGCTCCTGAAATAAGAGGCTCAGGAAGTATTATTAGCAAGCTGCATTCAGAAGGACTGGTGAATTTTATTAACAACAAGACCCCCTGGAGGAGAAAAAAATCCTGTGTGAATGTGCTTTTACTGATAACAATAAACACACTGTTTCAGCTCTATAAAGACATTTATCAATTTATATAGCACAAAGTAGATGAAAAGACTGTTAAGGTAATGTTTAGAATATCCCAGGGGGAATACTCATACTTAAAGTGTAGGTTTTTTAATTTTTTAAGTGATTTTTTAAAGTGACTTTTTTTGGGTAGGTTGGTTAGGTAGTAGAAGCAATTCAATTTCCAGAATAAAGGGGTAACAAAAATCCTCCTTCTTCAAGGCTGTGTGTGGACCATATTTTGATCAGGTAATGATCAGGTTACACTGGAATGAGTTTGTCAGATGTCCTATATGTAGCCTATCCAGCCTTCATACTAAATAAGTTACTGCCAACATAAAGCATAGATAACAGTCAGGACCATTGCAATCTTTGAGGAATCTATTTAGCATGAACCCCTACTTTGACAGGACAAGGCAAGGTAACAGTTCCATTTAAAACACACATCAGAAGAAGTACATATTTTTTATTTATTGATGTTTTGCACATTGGTAAATTGTTCCTACAGATGTTGGAGGACACATGACTTCTACCCCTGCCTCCAACAGTGCACTGCTTGGTGATGCCCAGTCAGCCAGTTTAATGGCAACAGAGGTTGGTAGCAAATTTTAACTTTGTACAAGTTGCAATGTTTCCATTATTTTGGGGTAGGACTCTAAAGTAGGTATGTACTTCCTGTGCACAACCATTTTTTTTAATATATGACTGAGAGGTAGGTATATACTCCTTTTACGGCCACTACTTCGCAATAGGACTGAAAGGTAGATAAAGATTCATTGTACAGCCGCTACTTTCTGGTAGGAATGAAAGATAGGTATATACTCCTCTTTCAGCCATGGCTTTGCCTATTTCAGACTAGTTTGCTTTCATTAGACTAAAGCTGACAAGTTATTTTTGCTATTTACACTGCCTAATTAAACAATAATGAACAGGATGTTTGTAATCTGATCACACTCCTAGTACTGGCAGCCCTATGTGTGCTTTTACTCTCCATAGGGTTCAGTGTTCTGAAGCTGTGCACAGACTTTATTGTCACCTAAAATAACCCTTTGTGATCATGTGGGTGAAAATCTAGCATTTGTTTAGCTGTTTAGTGATCTGCCATACTGGATTATCAAACTATTATGAGGATGCAGTGAGGACCCCCTTGTGTACCCCCAACCACCTTCTCCATTCAATGGAACAATACATTCTATGCACTGCTCGTTCATTCTAATATCACTTTAAACAATTGATAATCAAAAATTGTTTCCTGAAAAAACTATTGTACAAGTATATTCATTTTAAAACTTGTTTAACAGGTGTACGTTTTTGGTGTTATTGAATACTTTGAAACTGTCCTCAAAATACATAATGAGATTTGTGAAACTCAATGGAAGTAAATGGAAACCTCAAAAGCAGATGTCCTAATGGTGACAACAGTAGACCATGTTTATGTATTGTAGGTTGAAACAATTTAGGTCTTCGTGCAACAGGATGACAACACAAGGGTATCTGGTAAACAGTGACAGAGCGTTGTCACCCTATACCAGGAAGTGCCTGAACAAAGACTTTTTTGGCAAAATTACCCATTAAAAAATAGTTGCGGTTCAAATGTGCACTGCAAGGTCTGCAAGCTGTGTGGCCCCCAGCAAGGCTGCACATTGAACATTACTGCATTGTGGAGCACAGAAGGTTTTTAGCAAAACACCCAGCACTTAGGAAGGAGGGGGTAGGGTGAACACTGTATACAGTAAAAGTACAGTGCAATTTTACCATGATTTTTACTGTGTGAAAAATATGTTTTGTATTATTCCAGAAGAGCTGAAAGGGAAGTGGTGACAGCTGTAGATTTTAATCATTATCTTTACATTGAAAAGAACAACACAAGAGAATCCCAAAACATATCCTGCACCTCCAACAGGGATTCTCAGACACATGCACAGCAACAAGTGATTTGTGTACTGCTGTAACTAGTTTGCAGAAAGAATGAGACTTGGGAAGTATTGTTAGCAAGTGGCAGAGTGGCATTCAGAATGACTGGTGGAACTCATTATCACCAAGACACCCTGGAGCACAATCCTGACCAAGTGTACTCATATGAGCAAAAGTTGTCACAGTGTTAAAGCTGCTGTGTGCAAACATTTATCAATTTGGATGGAACAGAGTACCAAGAGTAATGAAGCACAGCTGAAAAGTCAGCTTTTAAACGGAAAATGAGAACTTTATCAGGTGGAGACAGCTCTGTGGTCTAAACAAAAAAAAAAAACATAGATATTCCACCAAATCCTATGATTCTCTAGCCAGCAACTAAGAATACAATCCTTAAACTACTTTTAATCAACTGACAAAAATCATTATTATTCATTATTATTTTACACATAACAGTAGTTCTCACTCTATACAAAGTTACTACTCCAAAAAAGTCTCCAAAATACATAATACATTTGTTCGATCAAACCCCAACTATCAAATGCCCTTTGACAAATTTCAGGTATGCATGGTCATAACTACTTATTCACAGCCCCTCTTTCAGTGTCATCAATTCATTTTACTTTAAGAGTGTCCTTCATTAGACCAACCAGATGGAATTTGGAGGGTGCCAGATCCAGGCTTTATGGTGAATGGGGGACCACTGACCAGCCCAGTTTGCTGATCTCCTGATTTCTTGCCATAGATGTGTAAGGTGGTGCATTGTCATGGTGATTGTGGATCGCTTCCAGATTCTTGTTCGGTCTCATCCTCCTAATGGCTTGCTGGTTTCCTCTTTTGTAAACTTCTTCATCCATCTGTGCACATTGCTCTTGTCAATTCTGTAGCCTTCTGTGGATATCAGACAGCCTGCAACCCTCCTTTCTCAAGAACTTAATGATGGCACATTGCATCTGCTTGGAATCCATTCTTCAGCAATTTAGAAAATGGAACCTCTGTATAGAGGAAGAGTTATCCTACCAACATGTGCAAGTTGAATGATCTAAGTCAGTTAATAAATAATGTATGCCCACTTTTTCATTACTTTCCATAAAGCCCTCATATGTTTCACCAATTTAAAAACATGGTTGTCTCTTTAATCACATATTTGCATCAATTATCCCCTTCTTTTCTTGTTGTTGCCGGTGGTATTTTCTTTAGTTGTGTTTCATCAATTGTGGAAAGGTCCATTTAAACTTGTATTGTTTTGATGTATTGATATGTGTTGAAGGGGTCTATTCGTTTAATATGAGCCCTCATGGCACATCCACAGACCAATAAATGAGTGTTTGAGTGTGTATGTATTGTGATATTAGGGGTATCAGCTCATTGCAAGAAACTGTAATGCTTCAGAAAAGTCCATTTATTTAGGCAAAGGCACAAAATAAGTAGCCTCCATTCAGCATAACGCTTACTTCAGCTTTAAGTCCCACAGGTAAGTAAATAAAATCCTGCAGCCCATGCAGCTACTCCATGATTGAGCCTGGTACTCACAGGTAACACGTGTTGCATTTTCACAGTCCGTAGTCCAACAATTTAGGCTTCCCAGTCCTGCTCCCACCAGCATTACAGCCTGCGACACCCATTGGGGATATTGGTTACACTGACCCAGACAATGGGAAACATCCTCGGCTCTCCCAGGCCACAGGCTGCACACAGCCTCACCACCTGGCCTTAGGCTACCACTTCCCCCTGACACAAAGGCAGGTGACTTTTTATTCATGGCCAGGTGCACCAGAACAATCCCCAATCTCTGGTCTGAAAAAATGGAGGAATGCCTGGTCCACCCATTCCTTCCAGGACACTCTAAGCCTGGATCCCAAATAAAAAAACGCAATTCTACAGCACATTTCAATACAAACTTATCCAAGACCTTTAATCTCTTTTCCAGGTGATATTGGGATAGACCATGCCAAATACCCTGTAAATTTGGCATCCTATATTTCATCCTGTCACATTTTGTTGGAGTGCCATTGGTAATAAATGGCCATGCACCCCCACAATACGTAGACCATGTGTCATTTCACATTTTTATGTATCGCTTGATCCTCACTGTTTACTATTTTTTACCAAGTCATGATATTTAATTAGTTATTTTGAGGGTGAAAGGATAGTTTTGCAGTAGACCAAACAGGGAAGTGCCGATGGCTGTAGATTTTAATCTTTGTCATTAAATTGAAAGGAATAAACCGCTAGCATTCCACACGCTATCCAGCCTCTCCACAGGGATTCACAGACAGCCACGCAGCGATGAATGACTTGTGTACTGCTGCAGCTTTGCTGTTAAAAAAAGAAGCTTGGAAAGTATTGTTAGCAAGTGGCAGGATAGAATCCAAAATCATTATCACCAAGACACTCCAGAGTAAAAATCCCAGGCAAGTGTCCTT
Organism: Pyxicephalus adspersus; assembly: GCF_032062135.1. Lineage (NCBI taxonomy): Eukaryota > Metazoa > Chordata > Amphibia > Anura > Pyxicephalidae > Pyxicephalus > Pyxicephalus adspersus. The sequence continues at coordinate 16,284 of NW_027317093.1, forward strand.
TATGGGCTAACAGCAAACACACTGTTGTGGTTCTCTGTGCAGACATGAATCAGTTTAGATGGGAAAAAGTACATGCGGTACTAGCATGAAAGACTAATCACTATAAATGATTCAGCAGTCACACGCAATGGGGATGTTTAAAGTGAATGTAAACCCTAACAATCAACTTCTCCTGTTTCCTACCTCTTCCACTACAAATACCATTTGACAGTTTTTTATTTAATCTATATTGTTAGCAGTGAACAAAAAATACCTGTTGATCCTGCCAAGAATCTTGTTTTTTGATAATTGCTTTAAGTTATCTGTGTTTGATACAAAACACCTTTCTCTATGTTATAGAAAAGAAGGGAGGTTGCAGCCCAGCCCAATGGTGAGAACAAAGCTCCTCCATATATAAAGTATGGTTAGTGGACAGTAAGTGTCTTACTGGAGGAATGGCCAAATGAAAATAAAGATCATAAAAAGAATTAAAAAAATATTAAAGGCAACCACCACATTTTGTGATGGGTAAGAACAATAGGTTACACATTTGCTTTGCGTTTTTCAAAAACTAAGGATGATTCTTAACAGTTCTGGTTTTTAACTGTGTAGTTTTTTATCTTTAACAAGGCAATCTTGTCAAATTTAGCTTTGGAAAGTGAAACTATGGTCAAAGTTGGATATGTATACAAAAACAGGATTACTGGGTGGTAAATTGTGTAGAGGTGAAATAAGCTTACACCTCAAATACATAGTAAGTTGAAACTACACCCAAATTAAGCTTTATGAATCTGGTCTCCTACATTGTGCCCAATTTATTAAAGCTCTTCAAAACTGGGGAAAATAGACTACCATGGGTGAACCTGGGTGATCCAACAAACCTAGAATCGGGTTCTTAAAATAGTTTGCTATTATTTGGCAATTTTTTTCAATTCTGGACTAGATCCATTGCAGGTTTGCTGGATTACCCAAGTTTACCCATGATTGTCCATCTTCTTCAGTCTTGTAGCGCTTTAACAAATCAGGCCCAACATTTCATAGAAAACATAATTAAATGATTATAACAATTACTAATTTAAAAACATCACATGTAATAAAAATGGTCAAAAATGGACCATGGTCACATAACTGTATAGAAAAAAGGGGTCTTAGAACAAGCGGAATATACCGTCCATAAATGTTTTTACATATCTATATAATTGCAACAGTACATGGTATGGTACATGGTATGGTAATACAATTTATACTCATAATAACGTAATATTCAGTTTTCAAGATGGATATAAAAAGGGTATCCATAATTTGATATGTTGGTTGTGGAGAGTAAATAGCTTAGCAAGAGACAGAAGGTTGGAGTTTGGCTTTAAGAAATACTTTGATAGGTTAAACCCTAGATATACTGAACTGATGTCATTAGGATATTCTGCACTCTGCCACAAACGAGGCTTTAAAGTAACTCTAGACTTTGTGGATTCTGGTCCACCAGGCCAAATCAAGCCTGTAACTGTGAATATTTACTGAAACTGTGCCTTTACTGAAGGCATATATACAAGAACAGATTACCAGCAATGAAAAAATGGAGCTTTAGCTTTGGCAGACTACAACAACAAAAAATAGGATGTTGAAGCTGCGCACCACATGCCTGGACCACCCACATATCTTAAACTTGGCCTTCGTTGTGTGTTGGAGATTTAGCATGTCCATTTTAAAAAAACTGAAGTTTTGGTGGCTGAATGATGGGGATTCCTTTTGATACCATATAAATCAAAGATTCTGGTATGGTTGGTAAAAACTGTAACCTAAACAGAATCAACAAAACAAATCAGTATTTCATCACATATAAAGTGGATTAATTGCTGTGTTCTCCCTTTCAACATTTTCTGTACAGTGAGGCAGCAAGAAAAGAAAGAACCTGAAACTGTTAGCCATGGCAGAAATTACCCTCAGACTACAAGGCCCGAGGCAATTTTAGGAAGCCCAATTATTTTAACAAAATCACTTGCAAATATTTACTGATGAGTAATATTTATTTTTAAAATGACCAAACTGCTTCCCAGAGTATAAGCTAGACAAGAGCAGGCTTTGGTATTTTTTATCATAATTGAATGTTCACATAAATAGCTCTTATCCTTTCCCCTTGTTTTCACCCCAGATGCATACTTACTTTAAAGCAAAACATTGAAAATAAGCCTTTTTTTATTTATTTTATTTTTAAACACTAATCAAAATGTGACCAACAAAGACAGTAAATTGCAGAAAATATGGAACTAGCTTAGATCAACAGTGTTGCAAACCATATTCTCCATACATTCAACTAAAACACATGGGAGTTGGGTATACAGGGTAGGGAAGGCTAGGGGACAGTAAGGGGTGTAGGTGTAACATGAACTAAATCTGTGGTCTCAAAAAGAAACAGTTTTTTAATGGCAGAAGTAGAACATATGAATGAATGAAGTCAAAGGGGGTAATTGTAGCAGATACCATCCAGGGTACTACATACAGCTCAGATATCCTTATGTTACCTGATATAGATAAGTTCTACTCTCAGGGGAGTCTTGGTATTGCTGCCAGTAGAACCAGGTGTTGCAGAACTTCTCCTCGGTACCGTGAACAGTTGAGATTGGATCTTCCATGAGCATAATCCTGTTAATCGTTCGAAACCAAAGTCCAATGGACGGAGGTGTTCCATAATAGAGGCATGCATGCTCTGGCTGCGTTAACCATGTGTTTAAGGACCGAGTTGTGATATGTTTTTTGTGGTCTATCACTGAGATGGGGAAGGAAGAAGGCTGGGTAATCTGGTATCAGTAGGTTTGTAAACCTTTGCATAATATCCCTTACCTTGACCCAACATGGTCTGAGTTTGGAGCATGACCAAAATGTATGTAGAAGTGTTTCCCTATCTGTATCACATTTCTGGCAACTATCTGAGATACTTGGGAGAATCTGGTGAAGGCGTGTTGGAACCCTATACCACCTCATACGTATAAAATATGTTTTTTTTAAGCAAAGTAGCCCATTTGCACTTGTGTGTTCCATCCAAGTTTGTCAATGCACCTGTTGTACATTATTTGGTAATGGCACCCAAAGCATTAAACACACACTTATCATGGTGCACTGCTGAAAAGGGTCATGGGCATTGTGGTGCAATGGCAGTCTATTCATAAACATTCTTTTTTCATTTATGGAAAAATGTTAAATTGGTGTACACTACATATGGTGCATGTGCAGTGCATGCAGTGTCTGATGTAATACCTGGGTTCATGTTGTGCATACTTGCATCTTCTAACAAAAGCAACTGATCTACAGTGAAGATTTAATCCCAGCGCTAAAGCTTGCTGCAGTGTTGACTTGAGTCCAAAATTTTCTTCTTTTTCCTACAGGCTTCCATAACCATCCCAGAGAGCTCTAGTGCCAAAATGTTCCCAATTCATATATTTTTTATATATGTGGTTTTCTTTCATGTGGTTTAAAATACTCAATTTTTAGCTCACATTCTTTCTCTTTAATATATAGCTGTATATTATATATGTATAAACAGCTTCAAAATGTTACCTTTATCGTGAATATATTTTATTACTTTTATATTTATTTATAGATGTTTTAACCTTTCTGCTTTGCTAATTTTCAATAAATAAATACAGTACAATAATTGACACACAAAGTATTTGTTACAAGAATGGTCTTTGTAATATATAGATAGAGGCAGTTCTAGTCGATCAGGAGGATGTGTTGAGAGCATTTAAATTGCCCACCCTGTGGAGTTTGGATATTGATGCCTGAGATTGGGTGTTACAGAAATGAAAATAACAGATGAACAGGAACAACAACAATGCTGATAGCCAACTCCCATGCAACATATTTTCATCTCAATGAAGTGCAAGCAGGCACGGCCTACATGAGAGTGGCAACTCTGCTCTGAAATCAGGAACAGTTGAGTATTGTTGTCACACTATGGCAGGAAGGTAAATTAGATAGGCTTTAATGGTGATCAACAGGCATTTGTGTTTTTTTGCAGAGGGACAAAGAGATAATGTTGCAAATGAACTGTTCCACAGCACTTTTTATGAGTCCATAGTTCTTCTTTACTACCGTCCCTATTAAATTCAAAATAAAAAACATTGTCAAATATTCATAAAAAATGTGAAAAAACTAATGACATTCTTTAATATCCAGATGACCACTAGAAGAAGTTATCACAAATCTTTATGTTGGATACAGTAATCAAAGAACATATCAAAACCCAAGTAAATTACACAATTTAAAACAACAACTGATTTAGGTAAATTTTACAATAATTCACAATGTTTTACAGAATAATACTGTCCCTTTAAATCAATTCATAGTCACAAAATAGTGATGTTCTATTTTTTTGAAATACAAGTCTGATATCAGCGGTCCCCTCAATTCCTCATTCCAGCCACCCGGAGAAGCTTTAGTATTCATCTAATTGGCATGCAGTCCATCATTTAACTTTCCTGTAAGAACCTTTGAGACTTAATTGGTTTGTGCATCTTTGCATGTATCTATGCTTCCTGGCTGCATATAAATCAGTTTTCTGAGAGTCAAGTGTGAAGAACAGAAAAAGTTCAGACGTTCAAGGAAAAACCAAATTCTAATGCGTGTTTATTTTTAATGTAGTTTGTGGTGGAAATGGGAAAACAAATGTTTTCTTCCGTGTACAATGTAAGCAGAAGAAATGCAGGGAAAAAAAATATGTTTTCCTTGATATTCCTGGTATTTATAATCCCATTTTCCTTGCATTTTGATCTGGTTGTGACATTTTTTATAAACAAATATACCATATTAAATGTAGCCTAGACTGTTGTCTAAATCCAAAGGTGGAAATATTTACTATGTCATCCTTGTCCTGCCAGTGTTTGATCCTGATGACTGATCACTAAGAACCAGTACTGTACTATTAGGGGAAGTCAGCAGTGGAAAGACTGTAGCTGTACCTGTACCGTGGAAGCTGTGCTCATAATAAGGTAAGTAGGCCATATTTTTCCTTGGCACTTCCACACAGGATGTTTTGAATGACATACCATCTAATCCACTGGGGGACATTCCCTCTCTATGGACATTCACCAGCTATATATATAACCTACATGTTTGTGCAAATTTAAGGTTTATAGCTTAAACCCTATATATACTCTGTAATATATATATATAATTATAGTTACATGAGGGGCTTTCTGTTTTGTTGTACCAGTATATTTTCCCAGGATCCATATCAAGGATAATATTGTATCATGCCCCATTCTCCTGATGCAGCTAATTCAAAACATGTAAGAATAAAAAAACACACAATATAACTTCTACGTTTTAAGGATAAACCAATCCCAATTTCCTCTGATATGGGGTATTGCTGAACCAAAAAGAGCTCTATATTACTATGTATCTTTTATCTTGTTTGTAATAAAACATTTTCCTTTTCAATGAATACCAAATGAGTACCAAAAAAGACCCTAAAGGTTTCTTCTGTTCAAGGAATTCAGAGAGCAAAGAAATAGTCACCATTACTGCCTGTAAGCTCCATGCAACCGATTAATTCTCTTCTACTGACTGGGAAATATACTCAAAAATCACCAGAACAGGTGACAAAGGCACAAATCTACAAAATGAATGATAAGAAAGAAGGGAGATTTATGCACTACAGATCAACAGGTCCTGCTTCCTCGCCAGCAAGGAGAACCATAAGCAGCATAGCATTGATATCACCAGAACTCCAGAACAGATTTCTTTTTTGTTGATGTCACATAAAAGGTATACAGCTATCAGGCTATCGCAAAACACAGTCAAGTGTCAGAAAATACACTATAGGATCCAGGACAAAGCATAAATCTGTCGGAGTACTTCTTATACAGATTTTACTTTTCTAGGTGAAGCAGATAGTTTAGGTAGCATGAGTAAGTAAATGTAGAATAGAGAAATGCTTCTGGCTGTAGATAGCATATGCAATGTCATGCTATGAGTATTTAGCTGAAATCTTGCCTGTTTTGTTGCTTGGAAACAAAGTACAGGAGTCTTAGAACAAAACAAGTTAACCGGTGTCTATGACCCTTCTATTCCTTCAATATCTCCTTGAAAATATGCATAATGCAGACTTGGTGGATAAGGTCTTTGAAGGTCGGATGGCGATTGTGTGTACTGACCAAGCAGCCACCAATAATAACACACAGTCAGTAAAGATTCTACAAATCTAGAATAAATTATTGCATGCATCCAATACATATAAACAACCAATTCATTAGGTATAGTGACTACCACCAAAAAAAGTTTAGGGGTGGATAGTGGACCTCTGTATAGATTTTACGATCTTCTTTAGAGCTACCAATAACTAATCACTACCAGGATATACAGTACCAAAGTTCAAATCAATTGAATGGAAAGTCATCACATTTCTCAGATTGTGTAGAAATTTTTTATTTTTTCAGTAGAGCCTTTAGAAGAATGCTCTTTCCAGTTCCATGCATCTTTGTATTCAAATAAATTAATACATGGCTGCCCTAGGTGCAATCTCGTCTTTTGCCTGGCTGTATGGTGACCTTCTGACTCTAATGCTGTTTTATTTATGGGCCCGAAAGAAAATCAGGAAAGATGGAAAGTAGTCAGAAGATTTGCACATTTGTATCAGATTAATCACTAGACATATTGAAGAGCAAACTGAGCAATTGTCCAGGGGCCCCAACTTCTCCAAAGTCCCAACTGATAGAATGGTGGGGGGTGCAGGGAGCTGGAATGCTGTGCATTTGGGTCTACATTTCATATACTGTATGCGCATTGTCCAATTTTTTCTAAAACTCTCATTGACCAAGAAACTAGCATTTGCAGAGTAAAAGGTCAGTGATGACAGTCTTTATGTTTCTCATTCCTTAGTCAGTCAGTTTATTAACATGATCAGTGCCTTAGAGTAAAGTTAACCTTTATTACACATCACTAGAACTCATATTTACACACATAGCAATCCTGTTATTTTGGGAAAATTTTTTTGCAAAAACATATAGGGATCAAAATATATCATATCATAGGGATCAAAATATATAATTAATAAATCTTTAATGCCTGTCTCACAATCTGCCAGTACATTCACTTTTCCTTGAGGCTACTACTGTATAGGTATATCTGAAGAAGTAAGAAGGAAGTACTCTTTGGGTCCTGCAATATCCCAAAGAGTTCTAAATCTATCCAACTTTCTTTAGTTTATGCTAATTGCTTTAGCATCACGCAATGCTTAACTCATGGGCAGGGCTGAAACCTGTTGAATGCCACTTCCAAAAGCACAGCCACATCATCAAATAAGAATGATGGGAAAGAATGAAAAGCTGAAGAAAAATTGCAGTGACAGGAACACACATATTTATTTCCCCTGTACGCCTGCCATGGAGACGCACAATGCATCAGAGGCCAGCCGAGCCCTGCTCCTCTCTCCCAGCAAATCTACCATCAGCTATTCAGTTCCAATGCTGCCAACACAGAGCTGCCAGCCAGAAAGTCTAGTCACCCTCCTCCCTCCTCTTGTCTCAGCTGTGGCCTAGACGTTGCCTGCTCTGTTCTCCCTATCGCATTGACAATGCTTGGATCTACTAAGAATGTGCATAGCCCTTTAAAGATGAAAAATGCGATAGTATAAATCAGGGCTGAAATGTAATCAGTCCTGTATTTGGTTTTAGGCTATTCTGCTCCTTAGTACCTTATTAGAGTCTTAAAGAAGACTTGTACTAATAAAATAATGAAGGCTAGCATTGCCGATTTCCCGAAATCATTTCTAACAGCAGTTGGGGTAAGCGTGCATGGTACAGACAGTACCGTTCCATGGAGATTTTAATTGCCTGGCTGTCCGTTGTGCCAGTGCATTCTGCATTACAGACCTGGACCAAAGACCTCTGGAGCTGTATATTTGTTCTAGGTCAGTAATTTAGATTGTACTGATATTGGATCATTTGGACTATTGGATCAGCAAAACAAAATAGCCAATGCAAACTGATGTTTTTTTTTTGTCAGGTGCAAGAGAACATATCTCCTCAGAGGTGAGATCTGGACACTTGAGTACCAGGGTCTGCATTCCTGTGTCTATTACACAGCTTCGTTTCCTGAACATTTAAAGCCAAGTACCAGGAAAGTAATCTTTTCCTAATTTAATTCCCCCTATATACACACACATAGATGAATCCTTTTTCATGAAATTTGTGTGCATGTAAGCATTTGTGAGCATGTAAGTTGTTGTATACAACTTGCGGTGAACCATGGGTGATGTGTAGAGAGATAAGCCACCATTACACAAATGTACAATAATGTATTTTGTTGCACGACTAATGCTTTCTCTTGATTCACTGTGGCATTGTTAAAGAGAATACATGGAGTGTGTGTTACTTGGCTGCATGTCAACCATTGGTAATACCCACTAGTAATATTGATGCCCACTCTTTCCATAGCTCAGAGGATCTTGGAGTTTGGTTATGTCAGCCAGGCAACAGAGGAATTTGCTAGGTGTCATGAAAAATCATAATAGGGCTGGAGTTTTATATATATTTAATAAACAATGCAACAGAAGGAATTGACATTGTACCCTTGAAATGTTGTTTGTGATGCTTCACTAAATCAAGAACTCCCACTTAAATGTATCATAGCACCTATCCTCATCTACCGTGTTCAGTGAGACATTTCTGAATTTATAGAGACTTCCAACCATTTCATTATTTGTATGAGTATATGGCTCAATGCCTTAATTTGCACTTGGTTGGCCACAAAAAGCTACATGGAGCCAGCTAGCTACTCTAAATATACTGTAATATAATTTTGCTGGACTGACTCTTTATGATTTCAGATCTTCAACAAGCTATAATAAAGTTGACAGTAATCCTTTGAAAACACTTACTGCATAGCATAGTTCTGCTGCCATGAACAAGCCAAAAAAAAAACAAAAAAGAAAACAGCACTGACTACTAAGGTGAACTGTTTGTAAGAAATACAAACTGTTCCAAGAGATTTTCCATGAATACATGGAACAAATAGGGAACCCCTCCTATATCCGGTATGTAGAGTTTTTTTTTTTCAATTCAGGTCTAAATGGTATTGACATGCTGAGGAGAAGTGGTGGCCACTTACACAGACCCTAATACAGGGTTCTCCAACTTCAGTCCTTGAAGGCCACACACAGTCCAAGTTCTTTATATAAACAGAGCTTGTTGCAAACCAAAGCTTACAAAAAATCACTGCTCCTATAATTACTATATCCGTAACTCACAGTACATTAATGTGGAGGTCATTGGGAAGAATACATCCTACATTGCTGGCCATTGGAAAGGCTGTCACCTCTACAGATAGCCAAAAAGATCATTGGTATTACTTAAACTGACTTGAGTCACAAACTTTTTATTGCTCAAGAAACCCCTAACAGATGGAACTCTGGTTTAGAAACACTTACTTATTGGTTGGATGCAAAATAACACTTTTATAATAAAATGTGAATAAATACATTTTATAGAATTGTATAAATCTGCCAAGAAAGGACAACTGAGAAGGAAAGAGGGTCAGTCCCTCCAAATCAGGGACAGTTGGGACTTTTGCATGTGACTGACTGCAGGAAGCAAAAGGACCTCATACTAAAAAAGGGTTTTTATTCTATTTTGTACATCATAGATTAGGTTAAGAAATAAAAGCAAGTAGTTTATATATAACTTTAAACAAACTTTTCTAATTACTGTAAGGGGGTATTTAAATTGCAGACCACAATTGTGGTTTGCTGTCTGTGCATTTTCAGTGCTGCGCTAAGCTAGGTTAAGTAAAGGCGGAATGTTCTTGTACATTACATCAGGTGCTTAGTCCTGTGCCAAAAAGAACAGTTTAATATCTTCTCCTCTAATCATCAGATCCCTTCGGTAAACACTCCCTAATTCTATGGTTACACATCATTTCTTCCTAAAGATTGGTTCATTGCATTTGTCTTCATTGTGAAACATTACCCTTTTGTGTCTATCTGCAGGGTCATTTTTTTCAGAACTGGAAGTATGACCCTGACATTTTTTATTAGTACACAAAATAGACCATAATAAATAAATATATATATATATATATATAAAACACATACACACAGTTTTACAACAGTTGGCTTTTCTTATGAAAAGATAAAGCAGGCATTTAACTGCAGTTAACAACATCCTCATTAGTACTCCAGTCCCTGACGCTGAACTCTGGTCCTACTTTCAGTCTTGCTGATTTATACAGTCTCCTCTCTGATACTGACATTTCTTACTCACGCACCATCTAGCATTTTATTTCAATTTCATTTTATTATTTTATATGGTTTCTATCTTGCTACAGCTTTTAGTTTAAAGAAAACAATTTCAGTGCAGTATGCTAATAGTTTTGTAATTCTTTGTAATTATTATCATCATCACATAAAAAACATGGTGTCCCAGATCTGTATTATTTTTCTCCTGTATTTCTATGGTGCAGAGCTGTACACAAACATATTTTTAGGCACTGAAAACACTAGTTAATGTATTTTTTGCCACTTGCAGATGTGTTCTGGCCTTCAAATAATTATATGTGGCTTTAAATTTACTTTAATACAAAAATAAAAATAAAAAACAGCATTTCAAGATCTGCGATTACTGAAAAAATAATTTATTTTCCCTTAAAAAGTGAGTTACTTTTAACATAAACCAAAGATAAAGCTATGAATGCTTTGCAGGCCACACTACTGTGCTCAGATAATGATTAGTTGTAGGGTAGCAGCAAGTTTGTCAACAGGGTGTAGAACCTTGAAACAAAAAAGGGGGATAACTGACAAAGCTGTTGAATTAAGTTGTGCTCCAATTAAAATTGAAAGAATGACCCGCTAGACTTCCCAATATTATTCATCATCTCGGTAGGGATTCCCAGACAAACATACAGCAACAAATGACTTCTGTACTGCTGAAGCTCGGCTCCTGAAATAAGAGGCTCAGGAAGTATTATTAGCAAGCTGCATTCAGAAGGACTGGTGAATTTTATTAACAACAAGACCCCCTGGAGGAGAAAAAAATCCTGTGTGAATGTGCTTTTACTGATAACAATAAACACACTGTTTCAGCTCTATAAAGACATTTATCAATTTATATAGCACAAAGTAGATGAAAAGACTGTTAAGGTAATGTTTAGAATATCCCAGGGGGAATACTCATACTTAAAGTGTAGGTTTTTTAATTTTTTAAGTGATTTTTTAAAGTGACTTTTTTTGGGTAGGTTGGTTAGGTAGTAGAAGCAATTCAATTTCCAGAATAAAGGGGTAACAAAAATCCTCCTTCTTCAAGGCTGTGTGTGGACCATATTTTGATCAGGTAATGATCAGGTTACACTGGAATGAGTTTGTCAGATGTCCTATATGTAGCCTATCCAGCCTTCATACTAAATAAGTTACTGCCAACATAAAGCATAGATAACAGTCAGGACCATTGCAATCTTTGAGGAATCTATTTAGCATGAACCCCTACTTTGACAGGACAAGGCAAGGTAACAGTTCCATTTAAAACACACATCAGAAGAAGTACATATTTTTTATTTATTGATGTTTTGCACATTGGTAAATTGTTCCTACAGATGTTGGAGGACACATGACTTCTACCCCTGCCTCCAACAGTGCACTGCTTGGTGATGCCCAGTCAGCCAGTTTAATGGCAACAGAGGTTGGTAGCAAATTTTAACTTTGTACAAGTTGCAATGTTTCCATTATTTTGGGGTAGGACTCTAAAGTAGGTATGTACTTCCTGTGCACAACCATTTTTTTTAATATATGACTGAGAGGTAGGTATATACTCCTTTTACGGCCACTACTTCGCAATAGGACTGAAAGGTAGATAAAGATTCATTGTACAGCCGCTACTTTCTGGTAGGAATGAAAGATAGGTATATACTCCTCTTTCAGCCATGGCTTTGCCTATTTCAGACTAGTTTGCTTTCATTAGACTAAAGCTGACAAGTTATTTTTGCTATTTACACTGCCTAATTAAACAATAATGAACAGGATGTTTGTAATCTGATCACACTCCTAGTACTGGCAGCCCTATGTGTGCTTTTACTCTCCATAGGGTTCAGTGTTCTGAAGCTGTGCACAGACTTTATTGTCACCTAAAATAACCCTTTGTGATCATGTGGGTGAAAATCTAGCATTTGTTTAGCTGTTTAGTGATCTGCCATACTGGATTATCAAACTATTATGAGGATGCAGTGAGGACCCCCTTGTGTACCCCCAACCACCTTCTCCATTCAATGGAACAATACATTCTATGCACTGCTCGTTCATTCTAATATCACTTTAAACAATTGATAATCAAAAATTGTTTCCTGAAAAAACTATTGTACAAGTATATTCATTTTAAAACTTGTTTAACAGGTGTACGTTTTTGGTGTTATTGAATACTTTGAAACTGTCCTCAAAATACATAATGAGATTTGTGAAACTCAATGGAAGTAAATGGAAACCTCAAAAGCAGATGTCCTAATGGTGACAACAGTAGACCATGTTTATGTATTGTAGGTTGAAACAATTTAGGTCTTCGTGCAACAGGATGACAACACAAGGGTATCTGGTAAACAGTGACAGAGCGTTGTCACCCTATACCAGGAAGTGCCTGAACAAAGACTTTTTTGGCAAAATTACCCATTAAAAAATAGTTGCGGTTCAAATGTGCACTGCAAGGTCTGCAAGCTGTGTGGCCCCCAGCAAGGCTGCACATTGAACATTACTGCATTGTGGAGCACAGAAGGTTTTTAGCAAAACACCCAGCACTTAGGAAGGAGGGGGTAGGGTGAACACTGTATACAGTAAAAGTACAGTGCAATTTTACCATGATTTTTACTGTGTGAAAAATATGTTTTGTATTATTCCAGAAGAGCTGAAAGGGAAGTGGTGACAGCTGTAGATTTTAATCATTATCTTTACATTGAAAAGAACAACACAAGAGAATCCCAAAACATATCCTGCACCTCCAACAGGGATTCTCAGACACATGCACAGCAACAAGTGATTTGTGTACTGCTGTAACTAGTTTGCAGAAAGAATGAGACTTGGGAAGTATTGTTAGCAAGTGGCAGAGTGGCATTCAGAATGACTGGTGGAACTCATTATCACCAAGACACCCTGGAGCACAATCCTGACCAAGTGTACTCATATGAGCAAAAGTTGTCACAGTGTTAAAGCTGCTGTGTGCAAACATTTATCAATTTGGATGGAACAGAGTACCAAGAGTAATGAAGCACAGCTGAAAAGTCAGCTTTTAAACGGAAAATGAGAACTTTATCAGGTGGAGACAGCTCTGTGGTCTAAAAAAAAAAAAAAAACATAGATATTCCACCAAATCCTATGATTCTCTAGCCAGCAACTAAGAATACAATCCTTAAACTACTTTTAATCAACTGACAAAAATCATTATTATTCATTATTATTTTACACATAACAGTAGTTCTCACTCTATACAAAGTTACTACTCCAAAAAAGTCTCCAAAATACATAATACATTTGTTCGATCAAACCCCAACTATCAAATGCCCTTTGACAAATTTCAGGTATGCATGGTCATAACTACTTATTCACAGCCCCTCTTTCAGTGTCATCAATTCATTTTACTTTAAGAGTGTCCTTCATTAGACCAACCAGATGGAATTTGGAGGGTGCCAGATCCAGGCTTTATGGTGAATGGGGGACCACTGACCAGCCCAGTTTGCTGATCTCCTGATTTCTTGCCATAGATGTGTA